>NC_080570.1:72543013-72849084 GCF_030247185.1 Malaya genurostris | reverse complement strand
TTTGAGAGGCTTCATAATTTTATTTGTATGACGTAAAATCCAACAGTCCTTTGAAGATTGTGCTGTTTTGAACCAATTTTTCCCTTTAACATAAACAACTGAAAATATTTGAAGGATTACGTTTTATGTTACACGTAAAAAATGCTGGGAACATTATAAACGGTATAATGGCATTGCGAACCTAACGAAATGTCGTCGTAGATTTCGATCATAGAACAAAAAAATATCATATAGGCAACTCTGCCATAATTGTGATAATTCGCATTCAAAAAACGTCTGTCAAAAGAATGAAACCACTAATAAATTCCATGTTCTTATTTATATTTTAAACATCCGTTCGTTATATTTTTGCAAGAATCGAGCCAATACAGAATAATAGAATTTGCAGAATATTTTTTTTTAAATCCCGCGAAAACGTTATGCACCAACACTTGATTTTTCAAACTTTACGTCTGCTTATCGGTTCAAATTGAACTGTTTAAGTTTTTGAAGTAAGTAATTCAATTTGAACTGCTCTGCACTGACGAACTCGAATCTTAAAAAAGATATTACGAAATCTCTATTCTGTGATGATACAAATCCTTTGCCACGACTAGAAATATTCGAGTGATTTGTAGTTGACCATCAGGAATCAGGAATCAGAACAAATTGGCTCAAATGGCACGTTCCCCTTGATATTTGGAGATTTGTGCCTTGCCATCAATTTGTTTTTAGCATCATTTTCCCGATATATAAGAGGGAAGGATTGAAAGGAAATGGTAAGGGTTGGACTAGGAGGATGGGAAAAATTGACGACACAAAACGCCCATTCATTTCCAGTAATACCAGAATGGCCGGGTACCCATAAGAAGTAAACAGCATTTGAAATGCTGAGGTCTTCAATTTGAGTTCGACATGCGATCACTAGATTCGACCGTGAGTCATTCGAACTGAGTGCTTTTAAAGCTGCCTGACTGTCGGAACAAAAATAAATTCGTTTACCACAGATCCTCTGCTGAAGTGCCGATTGTACTCCACACAGAATCGCGTAGATTTCTGCTTGGAACACAGTACAGTATCTACCAAGTGAATGAGACTGCTCCAGCCTCATTTCACGACAGTAGACACCAGCACCTGCACGACCATTCAACAGAGAACCGTCCGTATAACAAACTATGTGTTCATCAAGTTGTCGTTCCAGACAACCAAACAACCATTTATCACGAAGAGGATAGCTCACATTGAATGTTTTGAAAGGAAAACTGCATGTGAGAGTTAGGTCATGGTGTCATGTTTGAAATGTTCATACCCTTTCTGCAGTAACACTGGGAAAACTCCATCCTTTCCAGGAGACTTGTACGGAGCAAAACTCTCAACTGCCCATTTGACTGATTCAATCGTCACAACACTTCCAACAAGGGCCCAAGAATCGTAACTATCTGAAAAAGTCTCGGGAAGAGCTGTCGGTGATGGATCCATACATCCTGGAAAGTGAGTGTTAAAAAGATAGTGAAGTACATCACCTTCATCAGACAAGTGTTCACCATCTGAAGTTCTTAAGAAATTGACATTAAAGTCCTTAGACTTCGAAAGTAACTTATTTAATCTACTAGCCTCGTTGAGACTAGAGACATTTGTGCAGAGGCTTTTCCAACCACTTCGCTCAGACGATCGAAGAGCATTTTTGTAAGCCCTTCGAGCCGACACGAATGCCTCCGACCCATCTCTGCGTCGGTGGTTCCAAGCTCTTCTGCATAGTTTCCTTAGTCTAGCAAGTTCAGCATTCCACCCAGGAGTTCCTCTAGTAGCTCGCACAATCCGAAGTGGACAAACCTCTTCATATGCTGCAACTATGAGTGAGTTTGTCTCGTCGACAACATTTTCCAAATCAATTGGGGTTTCAATTGTTGGATGATATCCGTAAAATCTAGTCCGTAAAATCTAATCCTCTTCATGGAGGTCCCAGTTTGTAGATTTAGGATTACGATATGTGATAATATCAAATTTAACGTTTGAATGATCAAAGAAGATGTACTTATGATCAGACAACGAAGGTTCGAGCTCATCGGAGACGAGCTAATTCACCAACTCATGCGCAATTCTTTCAGAGCAGAGAGTTAAGTCCAATACCTCCTCTCTTCCAGATCTCGCCAAAGGTGGACGGTTTCCTGCATTGACTATGTGCAGGTTTGTACTGCTCACAAATTCCATCATATCAGAACCTCTCAAACTTATATCGGTGCTGCCCCAAATGATATGGTGAGCATTTATGTCACTGCCGATTACAAGTGGTAAATCACTCTTGCAGCAGTATGATACAACCTTTTGAAGTCATCGCTTGGAGAAGGTTGGTTATGCGGCCGAACAATAGACATATTTTCTGTCCATGCCATCAATAGTCATACCAACTGTGACAGCACAAATATCCCGAGTTGTGAGCTCCGATATGAGAGAAACATCGAGAGCACTATTTGCAAGTATGCATGCTCGAGGCAACAAAGACTGGGTTTAACAATTTTCCAACGTAGAAGTTTCCCTTTTGGAAATATGGTTCTTGAACCAAAGCTATAGAAGCTTTACCTTCTTGCAGAAGTCTGGATAGATTTATAGATGCTGTACGTTTATGCTGGAGATTGATTTGTGTCACTCTAACCATTATCAATTAGAGTAATGAACACTCCATCTCCAGCACTTATCGTATAACAACTAGAAGAAACCAAATATATTGGCTTATAATCGCCTATCGCGAACCATGGAAAGATTTTTTTGAATGCTTTAATCATTTAAATCCCACGAGTTGCGAAGAATGAAATCGTCCACTGTGCCAGAACTTAGCTTAACACAGTTAGGGAAAAACCTAAGATATTCCGTCTACGATAGCATTGTTTAACCTCCTGCAGCCATTCAGTCATCGGCACGGAAATACACCTTGACTTGGGAGTTCCTAGTTTTGTGCCCTTTTACGACATGGAACAGGAAACCAGTGGATCAATACATGGTAAAAAATAATTCCGCCGGATGCCACACGGCTTACCTGTTTGGTGGACTTATACCAACGGTACAGGTGGACCGTGGTGTTATTCTTAGCCAGTTGGGAAACCGCTACCGACACGGCTATCTAGGCTGCTCAGAGAGGGAAGTTGGCATTGATGGTCAACTTCCATGGATGGCCGAGCAGTTAAACTTCGATCGGTTCAAATCAACTTCGATCAACTGCTCATCGGTTCAAATTGAACTGTTCAAGTTTTGCAGTAAGTAGTTCAATTTGAACTGCTCTGCACTGACGAATCGAAGACGAAACGTAAACTAACCCTACTAACAGTATTTTAATTAGCTATTCAGGTTAGATATCAGAATTGGAAATCTGAACCGCTACCTGTCCGAGCAGATATTCCTCAACGTTCGAGCGTGGTTCCAATCCTGTACAATTGTTTTACTTCAGATATTTCAAATCTACTGGTTTTCCCGAAATCTCTATTCTGTAATGATACAAATCCTTTGCCACGACTAGAAATATTCGAGTGATTTGTAGATGCCTAAAAAGAAACCTTAATATTTTCTGTGATCAGTTGACAAAATTAAAAATTTCATCAAATGCACCAAAAATAAAATTAATTATCTTTTCTTTTAAGCCCAGAGCTTCCTTCCGTATACCGAATAATCACGTCATCGAATAGATGGTTGAAAGTCGACTTGGTCTGATCAAGTAACATTTTAGGCTTAACATAGAATAAAAATCTCACTTCCAAGGAGAAGGACTCCAGACGAAGTGTAATAAATATATTAAATATTTAGATTTATTCATAACTAAAAATTTTAAGTTCTGTCTAGAAAACAAATGAGTAAACACATATTCAGACCACGTATTATCCATTTTCAAAGTAAAAATCCTCAGCTCGTGTTTGGAATATAAATCGGATGATAAGCAATAACTATTATATACGAAAAAACAATTTGCTTGGTTAGTCGGTTCAATGCATAGGGTGGTAGTCTTCCAGTTGTATGTTCAAGTGACAGTTATTACTGTTAATAAGATAAGAAGATTTTGGGAATATGATTCCCAAATTTAACTATTGTAAAAAGCAATTTGTTTTAATTTAGGATAATAAACACTTTTAACAGACTTTGCTATTGAAAGAATAGAAACTCTGTTCGTATATGATCTATTAAACCCATAAAAAGAACCGTACTCCACTTATTAAAAAAATATAAGTACGAAAACTTACCAACATCTGAGCCTGAATCCACTACAGTTTCCACTGCTGGTGCCTCCTCGATATCGTCTACATCGGTTTGCTGATGATTGTGCTTTCCATTGATAACTTCCACACGACCGTCTGTTGTCAAATTGACGGAAGCTTTACATGTTTTCTTGTTCATTTGACAGGACCACAAAATTGAACCGTCCTGACGGTCTCGTATTTTGCAATATCGGTACCCACGATGAACCAAACTGTCTGTTTTACGTCGATTTTTGATAATTCGGAAATTAGGCGGTCCAGTTGGACGTGGGTAAGGCCGGTCAGTGGAGCTATTGAACCATACGGACTCAGATGCTGGTTCACTTTCCGTTTCACCGCCCATCCAGGGAACTTCGTCTCCACCGAGCACAGTTTGTAGCAACGAATGCATGGTTATCTGGGAATCATCCACCGTTTCATCCGGTTCACTGATATCAATTACATCAGATTTTTTAGTTTCCGTCCCGTCGCTTTCGGTTTCCGTCGGTTTAACGCTCTCGTATGGTTTATGCGAATGTTCAGCATTTTCAACCATAGCAAGTGTGTCGTTGGGGAACAGAATAACACCCGCTTTACATCCCCTCTGCGATGCGGAACAGCGCCAGAGTGATGTTCCATCAACACGATCGCACTTTTTAGTGTATCGGTAGCCGGCGTGAATCATACTAATTCCGTTTTTACTGTTCTTTACATAATACCACTGGCTGTTTCCAAATACTTCCGGGTCAATGGGATAAGTTGTTTCAAATCCGGAACTATCAACATCTTCTTCTTCTTCCATTGTATCCATATCCGTTGGTCGTTCATGGTTATGGTCATACTCACTGGCTTTGGTAACCGTTCCATCAGGGAACAAATCAACTGCCGCTCGGCATGTTTTTTTATTCATTTTGCATAGCCATTTGACAGAACCATCCTGTCTAACCCGCACTTTACAATAGCGATACCCATCATGAACCAATGCTTCGAAACCTTTGCGATTCTTAACTATACGATAACCACCTGCTGCCTGTTGCTCGGGGGTGAAGGTCGGACATGTAGGAAGCGCAGGTTGACTGACCAATTTAGGTTGGCTACGTACCGGCGTTATCAATGAATCATCAGTTACCTCAACAACGTCGTCAGTAACAAATTCTTCCGTAACTGGTGCTTCCGTTTTCTCGTGATCGTGTTCATGATCAGATCCCATATGATGAACAAATCCATCGGCGTTAAGAACAACTTTCATCTTACATATGCCACTTTTATATGAACAACGCCAGATGATGGAACCATTAACACGAGACCATTCTTTGCTGAATCGATGACCCTCGAAAACCAGAGCGTCATTACCTACAAAAAAAAAACATCAAACACATGAAAAAATTGAAATTGAAACCGTAAAACATGATGTAATCACCTCTTTGATTTTTTGTTATACGATACATCTTGCTGCCATTGCCAAGCTCTTGTCGTTCCAGATAGCGTTTATCAGTTTCATGGAAATGTTCGCCACATTTCTCGACTTTACCATTTCGATAAACAATAGCCATTGCCCGACATTTGTCATAATTTCTTCGACAACGCCAGAATACTGCACCATCAACTCGTTCTCTGTCTTTGCTGTACTGATGGCCCTCATAGATTAAACACTCTCTGCCCTTAACATTCGTCGTGATTTCATAATTTTTCTTCACTTGTTTTTGATCTCCAGGCATCATCACTTCAAGACTGTTCGTCAATAAAGTCGCCATATCATCAGTGTAACCTTCGGTTTCTTCTTCCTGATCATCATCATCTTCTACATCTTCAATGATCATATAAGGCTGGTCAACTTCATCTTCCATTGAGTTGTCCAGTTCGGCCTCCTGTCCATCCACGACTTTTTCATGATTGTGTATGCCATGGTATTTGACTCTCGAATCAGGATACACATAAACGCCTGCGGAACATTTATTGTTGTTGGACCGACACTTCCAAAATGTCGATCCATCCATCTTTAGATAACGTTTGCAGTATTTGAATCCTAGATGCACTAATGTTTCCCCCTTCTTTTTGTTTGGAACTATTTGCAAACTGTCTGCACTGACCGCCACTGGTTCCGAATCGTTCATTTCCTCTTGTGATATATCTTCTTCTCCAAACTGTTCACAAGAAGCATCAACATCGACGACAGCTACTTCTTCATCAGGACCAGAGCGTCCCAAATCTTCATCCAACCCATTTTGGGCATGACAATGTGCATTACCATTCGCATGTGTTATCGTTCCGTCCAAGTGTAAATTGACTGCTGCCTGACATCCACCAAGTCGACATCTCCAATGAATCGAACCATCACGTCTGGAGAAGTGGCGACAGTACAAATATCCCTGATAGACCAATCGTTCGCGATTATTCGCGTTCATGACAATACGGTACTGGGCTTTCTGTCCACTGCTGCCGGGAACTCCGACCTGACTCTCTGCTGATTCCGGCTGATAATGTGACTTGGCGGATGCCGATACATCCGCAACTTCGCCATCGCTGTTGTAGTATACATCGTCATCATCCACTATCGTTTCACGTTTAATAGTTATCTGGAATAAGATACACTTAATTCACGATCATAATTAAAATATATATCCAATATACCTCATCCGTTGTGTGATTCAGTTGTGAGGGGGTATTATTGGACCGGGATGACATGGGTTGAAGCAAGCTATCTTCTCCATCTTTGTTGATTGGTTCATTTTCGGACCCGGGTTGAAACTGGAATTCAAAATTAGAATTATACATTGATGTAAATCGAATTGGCAAACAGTATTTTTTGTATTGACCAATAGAACGGCTAAGCCCGATCAAGGTCCATCTTGCCAACAGTGGTGTTTATGGCTGTATTACTTTACTACGATTTTTCAAACATTTTTTATTTATATGCCTGGAGTTGTTTCGCCGAAGCAAACTGGATATTTTCGCATCGATATGTGACAATGGACAAATCCTGGATCCAAGTCAGAAGATGAGGACGGTCGAGCATATAAAATCAGTGGATACTACCAGATATTATCATCGGGTATAGATGGTTATGGTGGAGTCGGAGTTTACGTTCAGCAAAAGTACAACTACCAAACGATAGACATCGTTACACAATCAAATCAGATACAAATAGTTGCCGTCAAAACACTACGATTAGATCTAGTGATTATTGGAGTCTACACGACACCATCCAACCGCCATCGATTTAACACTCTGTTCGACAGGAGTATGTTCACAAGTTGAGTGGAAAGTCATACCAAACACAATAGGGAACACCTGCTAATAGAAGTAACCCTCACCACACAGAGAAAAAAGCACAAGACGTTTTCATCGAAAAATAATTCAAGAAATAACCCACTGGAGTCGTGAAGATATTAATAGTTTGAACGATCTCTGACGAAAGGTCCAACAAAGCGTTCTAAATAATAAAAAGGCAAACAAAAACACACCTAAAGCATGATGGTTCTACGATCAGAGTGCAATAGAAAACGCTATGATTACCGTAATATTAAACATAATGTGACGGCTGACGACCCGGGCACGCAAGTTGTATCGCGAATATTTGACGAAGTTTTCCTGCGAGATAATGGACGATGAAACTTTTGCGCTGGGAGACTTTAAGCATCTTCCCGTAACTTCCTTTTATGCCACCATGCAACTGAACGGCGTGGAGGAGCATTTCAGGAAAAGGCCAAATTTCCCCAAAAAATTAGATTTAGCAAGTAATATGCAGCTGTGGTCGAGTAAACCAAAGTGCAGCACTTCCAGAACAGTAAACAAGGAAATATACCGTGAAGAATGCCCAAAGAAGCGATTGTTACCATTCTTACACAGTCATAACGCTCTCTCGCTATTTTGGCTTCATTTGGAATCTTGTCACTACACCAAAAATGTTTTGGAATGATATAGACCAAATAGTGTCCATGATGTACCGAAAGAGACGAATCCACCTAACTACCCGTAGTTGTGACCTATCGGTATTGAATTCTCGTGAAAAGAGAACTTTCTTGTATAAACAAAAAACTACAACTATAGAAAAATTTCGAAAATTGTGGGCAAAAGCTCGTATAAACAAAATACTACAAATGTAGAAAAAACGCGTTGAATCCACCTAGCAGTGAGATGATGCCTTTTTTTTATCAATCTGCATGTGTTTTTTGCATGAATATTCTTCGATGTTTAAGTTTTCATGACATATTTTAATGACCGTCGTTTCAAGCGACAATTTGAGATTTTAATCACTCAATACTCTGTAATGTCGAAACTGCAAATAGAATCGAATTTGAATCTAAAAATGTGATAATCGATTAAACATGCCATGATATGTAAGTTCCACTTTAGAGTTTACGGTAACTGAAGGTACTTCCAGAGCCGGTATTCAGGAACCAGCAAAACCCAAACCGATTCGTATGGCCATATGACGAATAAATTACAACATTTTGAGTCCAACTTCGAAGCTTTTCGGGATTGTCATCTTCTATATCGGTTTGAATTTTAAAAATTCATCATCATGTAATTCGAGAATCGGAAGTCATAATTGGATAAAATTCATTAATTTTGTATGGGACTATAAGTTTATTTTAATTTGAATTTTTGTTTCTGAAATTCGATTAGGCTTTTTTGAAAAAACGTTTGAGCTTTGAGAAACGATTTTATATCGGAACCGGAATTCTAAAATCGGTATGGCCGAAGTCAGATAAATTCACCTGAGTAGCTGTATAGTTTACATTTGTTTCAAAATGTTTGAAAATCAGTGTAGACATCTTTGAGAAATCATAGCACGAATTAAATTTTTAGGTGCCTTCTGAATCGAAAACTGAGTACCACTAAAACTGAAAAAAGTTTATTTGGTTATCGACTATCCAAATCTGCAAACCCGATTAACCTGATTAATTTATGTGAAATAGACATTTTTATACCAATCACCCTGTATCGAAACCAAACATAATTCAGGAACTTTGTTTGGGAGCATACGACTTTTCATATGAATCTGAGTTTGTAGAAAATTTCCGAGAAAATTGAGTGAAATTATTTGTCACCCACGCATTTGCTGATCTCGACGAACTGATTCGAATGGCATATGGATGTTATGTTCATCCAGCATTTATTGCTGTAAGTAGTTCAAAACAATATAATTAAAAAAAATTCTGCCATCATCTGGTTTATATATGTCATATTCGAACGATTATGTTGCCAGAAACGAGCCGTGCTGAAATCGGTCCGAGGCTAAATGTTATGAAAAAGAATGCTGTACACAGTCTTTTTGGTACTTAGAAACAATTGTATGTAACAGTATAAAAAATCGCGTTTTCCGTTGCTCCCAAGCATTTCTTTGTCATACAGCGCTCAAAACTTCTACTACTGGAATAGGAGGAAAGGTCGTTTACACAAAAATTTCGATATCTCCGTTGAAAATGGACGGATTTTAACAATCTATGGCTTGTTTGATAGCTATTACCGTGCGGAATCTAAGTCTGAAAATATATTCTGTTTTCAAGGTCAATTGTGACAGATACTGTAAAAAAAACTGAAAATTTTGACATAAAACTTCGTATAACTCAAAAAGTAAACATTCGATCTCAAAACCATTCAATAGCGTTTTGGGTGACGGGGAAACCTTTCATTTGCGACTAATTTGATCAAAATCGGTCCAGTCATCTCTGAGATCTCGACCTCTTAGTTGACAACACACATACACACACACACACACGGACATTTGCTCAGTTCGTCGAGCTGAATCGATTGGTATATGTCGGAAAAATTTTCTAAAGTTTGAGCGAATTCTATACCTATTTTATATATATATATATAAAAAAAAGGTAAAAAAAGAGAATTGTGGACAAAAGCAGCTAAATCGGTTGCAGAGAAGTCTGTAGAATCCCTAATGACTGCGATAAATTAAAAAAAATCGTAGTTTCTTCGTGCAGCCTAATTAACTGGCTCAAATTCACAATTAAATGAATAAAATATGCATATTGGATTGACCGAACACCAAATTTGTTTTATTCCAAATTTAATTTGTCTAGATTTAGTCGCGAACATACCAGTTTTAATTTTTCCGCATCTCTTATTACCATTTTTCATACATTGATTCATCAGCAATAATATTTTTAAGAGGTTTTACTTGAACTTGTTAACTTAAATTGTACTGAAAAAGTTTTATGTTGTACGTAGGGAAAAACGTATTCGCCGTGTGACGCTAATCGAGTCCACATATTACAAATAACAAATCATACAAAAAATGGTTGATTTGAAAAAATCTATCAAAATATGTCACTATGCTCTTCATCAATCATAGAGAGCACTTTCAAGAAAAAAAAAAAGATTTTTATAACGAAATTTTTTTTTATTTAAACTGAAAATTTGTTCCAAAAACTAACTTAATTTTTGGCTGAATGAAGTTGATCATTGAAGAATCATGCTCCATCTCGAAAAGATGTTGGCAGCTTCTACCCAAATTTCAATCAAACTTTCGGAACAAAAAAATCCTATTCTTAAACCGTTCCTTTTGGATTCCATTATGAAAAAACTATTTCGTTATGATACTAACGTAATAATGAACAAACAGATACAGGTATTTCGAACAGTATTTGCATTCATCATCAGTGTCTTATAGTCTTTTTTAAGACGATTTAGATTCATTCCACTTACCGCTCAAAAACCAAACTCTATTCCTAATCCATCTAGTGATGTGATAATGCCTTTCTTTTGCCATTCAAATAGTCTCATTCAAAAACTATTTTTAACCAGGCTAATTTTTGACACAAATTCAGGTAGATTTATTCGGGTTCTTATTCGATAACTTACAAAACCAAAAGTATTAGCGAAAATACATTCGAATTTGATCATAGAATGCGGAAAGAAAAACTGCGACTTGTCGTCTACGTCACTTATACGATTATAACGAAATGCATTGTGAATTGTTCAAATAACCTAATAGTAGCTTTTGAACCCGTCCAAGATTTTCAAAATTGGTTCATTTATTTTTTGGGGAGCAATGAAAAACCCGATGGTGATGAAATTTGGTAATCTCTCCCCAGCAGGCATAAAACCTCATCTTTTGTATCAACGGATTACAATGACCGAACAGATACAGGCATCTACGATATGTCGGTTATATCATTAATATAAAAATATCTCCCGAACCGGAAATGTTCGCCATAACTGGCGTCGTCCTGGTGCCGCCGAGCCATCTTGTTTTCGGTTATGTGGCTGCGCCGCATAAATTGTCCATATATTTCAAATTATTAATGTGATGTATTCGAAATTACTCTTTCGGTGAAATGACCCTTTCGGTGTAAATAACCCATTCGGCGAAATGGCTTTCGACGAAATGATCCGCTCCCTCACATAACCACCCTCTCAGCAGGCCGTTCAATTTTGTTGGTTTTTGAGCGCTTGTTGAACGACATATTGCACGAAATATTCGTTCAATTTGCTGGAATGGTTTGTTGTTTTCTTTTTTGCAAAAATAGTGTGAAAATTAAGTGTTACCTTTACATAGAAAGAAAATTTGTTGTTATTCTACGTGAAGTAGAAGTATTGTGCAGGTGTGTATTGTTAGTTTAAACAAATAAGTGGAAAAAAGTTCAGAAATTCTTCAGTAAAACTAGTTAACAATAAAAATGGCTCCACAATGGACCTCTGTCTGCCGGGTTTGTTGAACGAAAAAAATGGCATTCGGTTCAACGGTCTGTTTCAAAATCGGCAAACGAAGGTCCCGTGTTGGCCTCCCGTTGAACGATTGATTGGACTTTCATTGGACCAATGATCCAACGTATTGGACCAATGAAGGACCACCGTTGAACGTTTTTTTTCTAAGTGGGCAAGGCTACATCGTTTTATGGTTTCATAGAAAAGTGCTGAATTTTATTCAGATGCGACAAAATTTCACATCATCGTTTAAAGTACTAATATAGTTTAAAGGTTATGTTAGTGGATGGCCAATAGATGGATGGTGATCTGATGTCGACTATACCGGTTCCGAAAGTACCTATAGTAGTGAAACTCATTTAGTTTTCTCAGAGATGGCCTAAGTGATTTGCGAACTGTTTCACTTTGTAGATTATACTAGTTTATGCACAAACTTTTTTTTCTCAAAAGCATCCCGGATTGCGAGATAAGCATCCCGGTTCCCGGTTTTTCGAATAGGCCAAAATTGCCTATGTTTAGTTTTTTTAAAATATTTCTTTCAATTCAAGCTTTAAATAGCTATCCCATGCCAACAAAAAGAATATTCTAGAAGGCCCGCTTGTAAAGAATTGAAGTATTTTTCGGATATTGTATATAAATAGGAAGTATTCATTATTGCTACTACATATATAGAAAATCAATATGAATTTTGTAGTCATCCAGCGGTTTTGGTTACACATAACCGGTTTCTTCCGAGCGCACTTGACTGTTTTATATATTTTTTGGTATACATACGGTTGAAAATGAGTCAATAAGGAACAACTCTCCACCCGTAAAACCGAATCCATCTAACAACATACACGATATTCTTTCAGAACCGAATTCTAGCGACACGCAGAACTAATCGGTTAACAATCAATTCCAACAGCCTTAACCAAAATTTAACTCTCCTACCATCGAAAATCTTGAACTGCTCTTTCTCGTCTACATCAATATTAATATCAACAGAGGAGGCGAAAGCCAAGGAATTGCGTTTTTGCCTATCCATTCTCTCATTCAATATACTCAATTTCACCTTCTGTTTCAACAGACTTCGCAGCCGATCCAAAACGTACAGAACCATTGCATAGCTGGTGCTACAATGCTACTGACGCTAAGAATCCTTCCAAGTCGAGACTCGAACATACGACAACTGACTAGTAAGACCAGCGCCCTATGCATTGAACCGCCAACTCACCAACAAAATATGAAGGCTCCTAAGAATTCTTAATTGGTAAAAAAATTCCGATGAGACTTTACCAATAATTTTGCAAGTGTTTTGTATATTTATTCTCAAACTTAACAAAAATCCAATAAAATCATCCTTATTTTTCATTGTGAGCTCTCTTAGAAAGCTCTGATGCTGTAAATTGTTGCTTATACTTGGGCTAGTAATATTTTTCTCGGTTTTGCATTCAAATTTCCGGTTTTTACCCGGAGAAACCAAATTCCCGGTTTTCCCGGTCACTTGTCTCCTTGCCTCCCTGTAAACGTTTTCGTGCGAGAGTATGAGGATTTGCTTGATAGAAGATTTATTATGTTAATAGTTTTAAGAAATACGTTTAAAAATGTCGTCCGCAATTTGTCCGAACGTTCATCTTCTGAACGGACAGCTTCCATTTTTATCTTGTCTGTTACTTCGCCGTTAAAGTTATTTGTTGTTATAACTCTTCAAGATAAAAACGTGATTAATTAACCTAGCAGTGAAATGATACCTTTTTTTATCAATCCGCATGTGTTTTTTGCATGCATATTCTTCGGTGTTTTAGTTCTCATGACATTATTTTAATTATTGTCGTTTTAAACGGCAAATTGAGATTTTAATCACTCATTACCTTGTAATGTCGAAACTGCAAATCGTATCGAATTTCAATTTTAATGTGTGACAATCAATTGAACTTTCCATGAGATGTCGACGTAAGTTCCTCTTTAGAGCTTTTCGTCATTATTTATGGTACTTCCAGAGCCGGTATTTAGGAACTATCATAACCCAAAATGATTCGTATGGACATAAATTCATACTCTCGTCGAAGATCTTTGCGGATTTCCGGATTTTTGTTTTTTGCTCACTAATCCAACGATGGGGGCGGCAAAACTCTTATTTTGCCCCGGCGCCAAATTTCCTCGGTACGCCACTGGGGATGATTGCACTCCGAATCTAACACAATATCGTGATTTTTCTAGGCTACCAATATTTTCTGAAACACCTTGTAATTAACAAACGACAGGTATTAGCGTATTTGCGATTTGCAAAAACGCACAAAATGGTGATTCTAAATACTGAGTATCTCTCATGGAGTAACCAGAAAGTAGGAGGTCTCAAAAAACCCAATCTAAAATTCTCCAATCATCGACAATCTTCAATTGCTCCTTCGCCGACATCAATATCCACATTTATTTGATCTTACTATGAAATCCATAGTTGAGGACAATCAAAAGCAAATTAAATATAGATTCACTGAGCAAATCAATCCATCTTCTAAACCATTCTAAAGTTCTTTAAAAACCCTCAGAGACCAATTTCAGCTCTCAAAGAAAGAAATCAAATACTCCTGGCAACGGTGGATATTGTGAAAGTCGACAATTTGTTTAATGTTGTGAGTTTATTACAACCCAAGTTTATCAAACATCTTCCCAATGTTACTTTGCTTATTCTGAAATTGAATGAAAATCATTATGAGAATTCATTGTACTGTTATTGATAACAACTAAGAAAGTTCTGATGCTTTCTGATTCGTTTAAAATTGATGTCAATCCCTTACAAAAATCCCAAAAGCTCCTACTTTTCACTTGTTGAATAAAACAAATCATGATGCTAAAAATAGTTACTTAGTAATTCGGGCTGTAATGTTTTTTCCGGTTTTGCACTAAAATTCCCGACATTTTCTCGGTGAAATCAAATTCCCTACTTTTTTCGGTTTCCCGATTTTCTCGGTCATAGTCAATGGGCGCTAGTTTATTTTTACTAAATTTTAGTATCTCACCCCACGACAGTAACCTTAACGAGAAACTTAACCTATAAATAGGAACAATCACGATGTCAAAGCTATTTAACGTCTGCATCAAGTACAAACTGTTGTAATTTGTAGTTCCATATTACAGAGACTAAGCTATTTATTCTACACAAACTGTCAGAAAAGCTCTTAAGCCCATAGGAAACTATACAGTTTTATTCACGTATAAAGAATGTAACGATCGGGAACAACATAGAAAATAATGTCTAGCTGTTGCCAGCGAAACCACAAATACTGTGTCCGAGATGTAGATAGTAATTTGGGAATTTAGTCTATAACCTGTACATGAATATGATGAGTGGTACTGGATGACTAAACCGGCGGCCAGACCTGGATAATAATATTATACGGCAACTGGAAGAGCAAAGGTGACAATTTTTTCCGAACACATTTAGCCATTGAAATTTTGACCTTTTTTTTTTCACAAGCAGCATAATTGTACAGTTGTCAGCAGTTGGTCGAAGAGAAGAATGCAGAAAATGCGAGGATGCTGCAACACCGCACTAGAGTGAACGAGGAACGATACAGACAGGCACGGAACAGACAGAAATTCTATGAGAAGGTGAACCGCTCACGTAGAGGCTTCACGCCACAGGCCGAAATGTGCAGAGATACCAGTGGTAACCTTATCACGAACGAACGTGAGGTGATCGACTGGTGGAAGCAGTACTATGACGAGCATCTGAATGGCGAAGCACAGGATACAGAGAACGACACAGGAATCAATCTGGGTGCACGCTCAGCCGATGACAGATTCCCAGCACCTGATCTGACGGAGATAAGTGAGGAGATCGGCAAGCTAAGGAACAACAAAGCCGCGGGCAATGACCAGTTACCATGCGAGCTGCTCAAACATGGAGGAGAGGCACTGGCTAGAGCGCTGCACTGGATGATTTCTAAGATTTGGGAGGAGGAGATTCTACCGCATGAATGGATGGATGGTATGTCCCGTCTAAAAGAAGGGCGATAAGCTAGATTGTTGCAATTACCGCGCAATCACATTGCTGAACGCCGCCTACAAGGTACTCTCCCAAATCCTTTGCCGTCGTCTATCACCAATAGCTAAGGAATTCGTAGGGCCGTACCAAGCGGGATTTACTGGAGCCTGCACCACTACGGATCACATATTCGCGATAAGACAAGTACTCCAGAAGTGTCGTGAATACAACTTACCCACGATCAAAAACAGCTATGGCAGATAAAGCACGAATACGGTTTCCCGGATAAACTGACGCGATTGGTCAAAGCAACGATGGATAGAGTGATGTGCTACGTCCGAGTATCTGGGACGCTCTCGAGTCCCTTCGAATCTCAGAGAGGGCTACGTCAAGGCGATGGACTTTCTTGTATCTTGTTCAATATTGCCCTGGGAGGTGTGATTCGAAGAGCGAGGATCGACACGAGTGGCACGATCTTCCGAAAGTCCGTACAACTTTTTGGCTTCGCTGATGATATTGATATTGTGACACGTAACCTTGAGAAGATGACGGAAACCTACATCGGACTGAAAGCTGAAGCTAGGCGTATCGGACTGGCCATAAATGCGTCGAAAATAAAATAAATGAGAGGAAGAGGCTCTAGAGATAAAAACACTACGCCTCCCACCACGAATATTGATAGACGGTGACGATATCGAGGTGGTTGACGAGTTCGTGTATTTGGGCTCACTGGTGACCGCCGATAATGACACCAGCAGAGAAATATAGAGACGTATTTTGGCAGGGAATCGTGCGTACTTTGGACTCAGAAAAACCCTCCAATCGAGGAAAGTACGCAACCGCACCAAATTGACCATCTACAAAACGCTCATTAGACCGGTTGTTCTCTATGACCACGAGACCTGGACTATGCTACGATGGGCTGGGCATGTCATAAGGATGTCGGACGACAGCCCAGTGAAAATGGTTCTTGAATCTAATCCGACTGGTACAAGAAGAAGAGGAGCGCAGCGAGCGAGGTGGGTCGATCAAGTGGAGGGTGATCTCAGAAGCATCCGTGCCTTTAGTGGATGGCCACGAGCAGCCATGGACCGAGTTTTGTGGAGACGTATGCTTGATACAGCAAAGGACACCCCAGGCCTATAGCTGTTAGGTAAGGTAAGTATAATTGTACAGTTATATTTTGATCGGATTTACCACCCTGCCGTTATATTTTTTATAACATTAAGTGTATACCACGAACAACGTCGAGGTGGTACCCAAGGTCATGAACCCTCCCAAACCGGTGGTGGAATGGAAAACTGGAGTTTTGAGAAAACTAATTTTCGGGCCTGGGTATGAAGGAGGGAATCACGGAATGCTAGTCAACTTGATATGTTGAAATAAAATATTGTTCAGCAGCAGGATTATAGTCAAGAGCCTTTGTTGTGATCAGGATTGATTTCTTCAATTGTTCTTTGATTTCTTCTCTAGATGAGGCAATCGCAGGAAGTCTCACGATTACAAAACAGGTTACATTTCTGTATAAAATGTTCAAAACGACGTATGTAACATTGAGAGATTCTCTTTGCTTACTTTCTCTTTCGATTATTGCGAAATATTTCTGCTTTTTTCGGTAATTTCTCCAGAGCAGATTAAAAGATGATAGCTTTAGTTATTATAATTGGTAAATAATTAGAGAGAAGGATTGCTAAGAGTGTCGTAATAATTTTTTATGCGAATATGGGCAGTTTTGATAGATTTAGTGGTTTCGATTGTCACATGAAAACTAATATTTGGTGTGAGGCGGGACCATCATCATCAAAAGTTTGTGTTTTAGAAGAACTTTACTTGTTTATTCAATATGAAATAGATGCAAGACAATATGAAAATATTTACTCTGCAAATTTTACAAATAAATTACTAATAAAACGAGTTAAAACATGATCCCTTATTATAGAACATAGGGGGAAAGGTAACTCAAATAACATCAATATCTATTATCAACGATGCGAAATTTTAATCTTAATCCAAAATGCTCAGCTTGTACGGAATAAACGTTATAACGTGCCATTCTTGTCACGCACCCTTACAAAATGAACAAGAAATTTAGCTGATAAAATGAATTCAAGTGGTTATACGGTTTATACGATTACAATTAAAGTAACTGAAATCACATTTCGTATATATCAATGAATCAACAGTGATTCAGTAATAGCCGTTCAACCGAGAAGGTTGTGTATAGAAGCGTACAGTTTAATAACGCTGGTTGGTTTACACGCGTTAAATACGACAACGGTTGAACTACAGGTAGAGACCTGTTGGCAGCAGCCGTTAAAACGTATAGTCGTGCTGCATAAGAGAGCCCTAGTGCTGGGCCAAGCTGGTGAAGGAAACAACAAAGGGCGTTTCCCAAACTCTACCCAGGCCGCAATATACAGCCACAAGTGCTGAGCAGAAGAGTGCAAAGGCACATCGAAGAGGAAGAGTGCAAAGGCACATAGAAGCAGGAGAGTGCAAAGGCACACCGGTGCGAAGGCACTTCGGTGCAGAAGCATATCGGTGCGGAGCACTAGGAAGAAGGAGACAAGACAACTCGGTCTTTCCACTGCCATACAACACGCAGGTATACACCGGTGACCTGCGCTGGTTACAGCTGGCGAAGACGAAAGCAAATCGGAATTCGAGTGGTGCTGGATGTCAGGTAGCAGTAGCATCACATCCAACAATCAGCATCCAACAAGAACATCTAGAGCAACGAGGATCTACACGGCAGTGCAACGGAGATAGACAACAATTTCAAGGTAGAAGTTTTTTCTTTTCCTTTTGATTGAGTACTGTGTAGTGTTGGTTTCAAATTTTATTTTAAAGTTTAGTTAAAAATTTTAATGTAATGGATGAATCCATGGACGTAAATCCTAGCATGAATCCGA
The DNA here is from genome assembly GCF_030247185.1 of Malaya genurostris. NCBI lineage: Eukaryota > Metazoa > Arthropoda > Insecta > Diptera > Culicidae > Malaya > Malaya genurostris. The sequence goes on along the minus strand of NC_080570.1, from coordinate 72,830,335 downwards.
TACCCCCACGAACGAAAAAATATCAGGAGAGCTCTTCTGGGCCTTGGATAGTCTTTTTTAGACGTATATCAAAGCCATTAAACATTTTTCAAATTAATAAAGGTTTGACATCACGATACTCTTCAATCAAAGAGATCATAAAAGTAAATAACGATAAAATTCGTGTTGTGGTAAATAATTTGAAACACGCGAATGATATTGTCTCTTCGGAACATTTCAATAAAGAGTATAAAGTTTACATACCCTCCAAAGATGTCGAAATTGACGGTGTTGTTACCGAAGCGAGTCTTTCGGTAGATGATTTACTCAAGCATGGTGTTGGTCGTTTCAAGAACTCTATGCTTGAGGGTGTGAAAATACTGGAGTGCAAACAACTGTACTCAGTAGTTCATGAAGAGGAAAAAAAAGTTTATCGCCCATCAGACTCGTTTCGAGTGACATTTGCCGGGTCTGCGTTGCCGTCCCATGTCTATGTCGATAAAATTCGCCTCCCTGTTCGGCTTTTTGTTCCAAATGTAATGAATTGTACGAACTGCAAAAAATTCGGCCACACAGCTACTTACTGTAGTAATAAACCAAAATGTATTAAGTGTGAAGGGCCTCATAAAGATAATGATTGCAACAAGGAAATTGAAAAATGTATTTATTGTGGGAATAGTCCTCATGATGATATTTCAGTATGCACTGCATTTAAAGTGCACAAAGACAAAATTAAGCTTTCTTTAAAAGCACGGTCTAAGCGCACATATGCAGAAATGCTTAAAACGGTCATTGATGTCCCCCCTTTGGAAACCGAAAACGGGTTTTCAAATCTAGAGGAACCAGAGGACTCTGACTCTGACGAAAATAGTGAAGGTAATTCGTTTATCACTACCCAAGGGTCAGTTAAGAGAAAGAAGTCTTCCTCCAAATTACCAAAAAAGACACCTAAAATTTCATCTTCAAAAAAAGATCCCCGTGTTAAACAAAAAAAGTCAAAACCAAAGACTGTGCCTCCTGGTTTGTCAAATTCACAAACCAATCCAGGATCTAGTACAGAAAAAGATAATAATCCAGTGGGCTCCATTTCACAGCCACCAACAGGATTACTGAAGTTTTCGGAAATTGTTGAATGGATTTTCTCAGCATTCAATATATCTGAACCCTTAAAGACCCTCATAATGGCATTCCTTCCAATAGCTAGAACCTTTTTGAAGCAGTTATCAGCTCAATGGCCAATTGTCTCAGGTTTTGTATCTTTTGATGGATAATTTATCACCCGTCGCAAATGATACAATCACTGTCCTGCAGTGGAATTGTCGAAGCATCATGCCAAAACTTGATTCATTTAAAATATTATTGCATAGTCAAAAATGTGATGTATTTGCTTTATGCGAAACATGGCTTACTTCAAACATAGCTTTAAATTTTAATGATTTTAACATTATACGTCTCGATAGAGACTCTCCGTATGGTGGAGTGCTTTTGGGAATTAAGAAATGCTATTCCTTTTATAGATTAAACATCCCTTCAACTTCTAGTATAGAAGTTGTTGCTTGCCAAATAAACATTAAAGGCAAAGATATTTGCATAGCTTCGGTTTATATTCCTCCAAAAGCACAAGTTGGACAGCAACAGCTTAATGAAATGGTTGAAGCCCTTCCTGCACCACGATTGATTCTGGGGGATTTAAATTCGCACGGTATTATGTGGGGTTCCGTTTACAATGATAGCAGATCATCTTTAATACAAAACATTTGTGACAATTTTAGCATGACGGTATTAAATATGGGTAGCATGACACGGATCCCAAGACCTCCGGCACGCCCAAGTGCATTAGATCTATCTCTTTGCTCAACATCAATTCGACTAGATTGCACCTGGAAAATACTGCCTGATTTACACGGTAGCGATCATTTACCAATCATCATCTCAATTAGCAGTAGCAATTGCATTGCTACTTCCGCTAGTATTCCATATGATTTGACAAAAAATATCGACTGGATTAAATACCAAAGTAGTATCTCTAGTATTTTGAATTCAATGGAAGAGCTCCCTCCACATGAAGAATATGACTTCCTCATTTGTTCGATTCTGGAGGCAGCAGAACAATCCCAAACTAAACGCTTTCCTGGGCCAACGACTAACAGAAGGCCTCCCAACCCCTGGTGGGACAAAAAGTGTTCAGAGGCTAAACTCGCAAAACAAAATGCTTGCAAGACGTTTCTAAAACGGGGAGGAGGAACTCCTCAGAATTTTGAAAAACTTATGGTTTTAGAAACCAAGTACAAGAGCATACTTCGAGCCAAAAAATGTAGCTATTGGAGACATTTTGTCGAAGGTTTGTCAAGAGATACCTCAATGAGCACTCTTTGGAACACGGCCAGACGAATGAGGAATCGTAACGTGGGCAATGAGAGTGATGAATACTCGAATCGATGGATATTTGACTTTGCTAGGAAAGTTTGCCCAGATTCTGTTCCTACGCAGAGCATTATACGGGAATCTCCTCCAAATAATGGTTTTATTAATAACCCATTTTCAATGATGGAATTTTCTATAGCACTCTTGTCTTGTAACAATAACGCTCCAGGGTTGGACAGAATTAAATTCAACTTGGTGAAGAATCTGCCCAACCTCGCAAAAAGACGTTTGTTGGAATTGTTCAACAAGTTTCTTGAGCAAAATATTGTTCCACCTGACTGGAGACAAGTGAAAGTTATCGCCATTCAAAAACCGGGGAAACCAGCTTCCAATCACAACTCATATAGACCCATTGCGATGTTGTCCTGCATCAGAAAATTGTTCGAAAAAATTATTCTACGACGTCTCGACACTTGGGTCGAGACGAACGGTTTGTTGTCAGTTTGACTTCCGTAGAAATAAAGGGACGAATGATTGCCTTGCATTACTTTCGTCTGACATCCAAATTGCCTTCGCTCAAAAGCAACAAATGGCATCTGTATTTTTAGACATTAAAGGAGCATTTGATTCAGTTTCCATTGATGTTCTTTCAGACAAGCTTCACCAAAATGGACTCCCAGCGGTTATAAATAATTATTTGCACAACCTTTTGTCAGAGAAACACATGCATTTTTCACATGGCGATTTGGCAACACTCAGAAATAGTTACATGGGTCTCCCGCAAGGCTCATGCCTCAGTCCACTCCTCTATAATTTTTACGTAAATGACATTGACAGCTGTCTAGTAACCCCATGTACACTAAGACAATTGGCAGATGATGGCGTGGTTTCAGTTACTGGACCCAAAGCTATTGATCTGCATAAACCATTGCAAGATACCTTAGATAACTTGTCCGATTGGGCTGTTCATCTTGGTATCGAATTCTCTGCGGAGAAAACAGAGCTGGTCGTCTTTTCAAGAAAGCATGATCCCGCGCAGCTTCAGCTTCATATGATGGGAAGAATGATCCAACAGGTTTTGACTTTCAAATACCTTGGGGTGTGGTTTGATTCCAAATGCACGTGGGGAGGACACATTAGGTTTCTGATAACAAAATGCCAACAAAGAGTAAATTTTCTTCGAACAATAACAGGATCTTGGTGGGGTGCTCATCCGGAAGATCTAATAAAATTGTATCAGACAACGATACTTTCAGTGATGGAATATGGATGCGTTTGCTTTCGTTCCGCTGCAAACTCTCATATTATCAAATTGGAGCGAATTCAGTATCGTTGTTTGCGAATTGCTTTAGGGTGCATGCATTCGACACATACAATGAGTCTTGAAGTTCTGGCGGGAGTTCTTCCATTAAAAGATCGATTTTGGGAGCTTTCATCACGCCTGCTAAAAAGATGTGAGGTGCTGAATCCCATGGTAATTAATAATTTCGAACGACTAGTCGAGCTTCGATCTCAAACAAAATTCATGACAGTATATTTTAACCATATGTCACAGGAAATCAACCCTTCAAGATATATTCCTATCCGTGTCAGCCTCCTAAATGTCCCTGACTCAACTTTATTTTTCGATACATCCATGCAGCGCGAAGTGCGTGGAATCCCGGATCATCTACGTTCGACGGAAATCCCAAAAATATTTTCAAGTAAGTTCAGGCATATTGACTCTGAGAAAATGTTTTACACGGACGGATCGCGAATTGAAGAAGCGACAGGGTTTGGTATGTTCAACAATAATGTTTCGGCCTCATTTAGGCTTCAAGAACCTGCATCTGTTTATATAGCAGAGCTAGCAGCAGTTCATTATAGTTTGAGTGTAATCGTCACATTAATTCCAAACCATTATTTCCTCTTCACAGATAGTCTGAGTGCAATTGAAGCCATTCGCTCAAACATGACTGGCAAGACTGAACCGTTTTTCCTGGGCAAAATAAAACAGTGCCTGAACGACATATTGAACAATAATTATCTAATCACTATAGTCTGGGTCCCGGCTCATTGCTCCATTCCTGGCAATGAAAGAGCCGATATTTTAGCCAAACGTGGTGCTATTGAGGGTGAAATTTATGAGAGACCAATTGCTTTCAACGAATTCTATAGCTCGTCTCGCCAAAGAACACTTGCCAGCTGGCAAGCTTCTTGGGATAAAGATGATCTGGGTCGGTGGATGCACTCAATTATTCCGAAAATATCGACAAAGGCATGGTTCAGGGGACTGGATGTGAGTAGAGATTTCATTCGTGTGATGTCCAGACTCATGTCCAATCACTACACGTTAGATGCACATCTCCTTCGAATTGGGCTCTCCGAGACTAATCATTGTGCTTGTGGCGAAGGTTATCGAGATATTGATCATGTCGTTTGGACATGCGTGGAGTATCGTGATGTCAGATCTCAACTAATAAATTCTTTGCGTACCCAAGGTAGACTATCCAATATCCCAGTTCGAGACATTCTTGCTTGTCGTGACCTTTCATACATGAAACTTATTTATCATTTCATAAAGAAAACTGGAGTTTCAATTTAATAAAGGCCCCTTTCAAGACTTAGTTCTGATCCCAGCTGCGTCCATGAGTTCAACCAATAGCTAAATTAGAATAAAAATAATGTAATGATACAAACAAACTCGAAACAGTTTATGAAATTATTAACAAAATGTCTGAAAATAACAGCTTATTTTATAATTTATAGAAGTTAATCGTTTGGTTCAAATAATATTTCCGAGTAGATTTCATAATTAATGACGAGTTACCTCAGATGATATTTAAGTAATAAGAGAATATGTTTTAATAAATGCAAAACGTTGTGACTATGTTAGAATTAAATTAGGATAAGAATATTATGTAAAAGTGATGCTACGGCGAAGAAAAACTTATGTAAACTGCCTTAAGAAATAAACGTATTTATGAAAAAAAAAATGAATCAACAGTAGATACTCGTTAAATAAAATTCATCATTTTGTGCGAATGATGTTGCAGTGACAAGCACTTTTATAGGAACCTAAAATTCCTAAAACAAAATCAAACAAAATATTAACTGATTACATGACTGCTGCACGATATCTTATTTATCCCATATGGCTGTCAAAATTGGACGTTTAAGACGTTTACGTAATAAAATACAGCTATCTGAACGCCAAATCACAACAAATCCATACTGTGATGGTTCTACAATTTTTTTTTCAACAGCAAAGCTCCGTAAAGTCTTCGTCTAATCAACGTTATTTGTGTTCTCTGCGATACTATAGAGAACAACACAAGCGAACGAACGAAAAGCACGCAAAGGAAGAAAAATGTTTCATCTTTACTTTGCTTGCGCTATGGATGCCGAGTAGGTATTTGAACATTCTTTGGAAACCAACACTCATCTCATCATCGCACGGTTTCGGTCCACTTGTAAGACCGAGTTCGGCAGAGCATACGACAGAACAGTAGTTTGTTTCTCGTTCGCATATAGCAGCCACCACTGTTGCTACTGTTGGTAGGTATACTGCTTGGAAAATGGACCTGCGCCGTAACTTACCTCGTTCACTGTCGTCGTCGAGTAGGAAGCAGGCCTAGGTTGTGAAGATTCTTCCAGCAGAAATTCATCCTCACATGCCAGATTTGGTTCGTTGATGCTGATGTCTAGATGAAGGTCTTTCTCCTGTTTAATACGAATTTGAGGAGAGTTGTGTGACCGCTGACGAATGCGGTCATCATTCTCCCTACACTGTTCCCGATAAGTAAAGAAGTCGTCAATTTTGTCAACGCAACCCCGACAAATCGAGGCGTTCTGATCGTCCCCCTCGTTGATGATCTGCGTGTGTGCGGTAAAAAGATAAGAGAGGGAAGAGTGAAGTATTGGCTTTTACTTTTTTTCTGCTCGTACATCCGCTCGAAATCGGATCGATATTTTCGATGGCGTCTTGCACCTTACCTGCACTGTCGTACATTCGAAGATCTTTTTGAGAAGTAATTTGTTAGATTCATCTGATGAACCATCTGGAAAGATCAAACTCAGTTCTTGCTGGTCTTCCAAACAACACAATCGACAAATTTTTTCATCCAACTGGCCGTGCACTGCAACATTTTCTTCACTGGTTTGTACAGTATCCATTTTGCAGTCTTGATCGTTCAGAATTTCGCACTACACACAGTACCTATCTACGGTGGTACGTGAACAGAAACCGAAGTAGAAACACACACGGAAACACCATCAGCTAAAATGCCCGAAAGCAAAAACTACCACAAACAAGTAGGATCTGCAACGCCCAATGGATCCTTTTTCCGAAGAACTTTGCGTTTGCTTGCGTGCGCTCTACTGTACAGGGACTGAATAATAGTCCATTCACCACGACACTAGGCAGGACAATAAAGTCGAACAGCTACAGCAATGACAAGAGCACTCGTTGCTTTGTACCTGCTGAGCATGTATATACTATACATCAAGTTGAAGAACAGAGCAGACTGGCGTTCAATATCCTGAACCACACTATGAAACTTCAACTACAATTTGTATATTATTTTTGATGGCCACTCTAGGATATAACCACACAATTCCTACCAGAAACAACGATATGGTATAAAATTCGCACTGTGAAACAAACTTGAACACGATTGATCAATGTTTTTACTGCAATTTTGAACATTTTTCATCAGCTTTCGTAAATTTTTGTTTGTACGCCACACGACAGTGACTTGAGAGAGAAAATGGCTTGCCTGTCGTGAAACAAATTTTCGTCTCTGCTGCTTGTCATTCGTCGCTCTCTCACAAAAACTTGAAATAAACAAACAGATGTCAGATATTGCTGCCAAAAAAAACATAGCTATTTCGGTTATAAACTACTTCTCGTACACTGTGATGGTTTTGTCGAATGAAAATGTAGAAAATCGAAAACTTAAAGCATTTTTTTTAAACATTTGAACAAACATTTTTTAAAAAAACGCGTGTTTTGCTTCAATGATTTTTGCAACAAACTGTGCCGGTTTCTCACAAGAGTAATCAGTGACACGTGAGAGAATTGATGGAGAGATTATGAGAAGTGAGCTAAGCAAACCGGTTGAACGTCATTAGACGTCCCACAACGTTGTTCTATATTTTATTTGGACAGTATACTTTCACAACTCCGACTACAAAACGCTGTCACTATTTTTGAAAGCGAAGCTTACACGAAACAATATTATTGTCAATACAAGGAGTATTGACAATACTTTGGATCGTGTAATGGAAACTTCATTGGATTGACGAAAATATTGTCAGAAAAGCAAAACTACTCATCAATCCGACAATACTTTCTTTCCAGAGAGACACTGGTAAATATGTGCAATGACTTCTCTCAATATTTTATTATTCATTTGCAATATTTAAAGTGGCTCTTACACGAGACAATATTATTGTCAATACAAGGAGTATTGACAATACTTTTGATCGTATAATAGTATGTTATCAAGTGATATACGGATATACTTGATATCCGATGATATCATGTGCGATATCACTTGATATCCCAGATAATTTGATGTCAACGCGTATTATCATTTTGGCATGAGTTGTCAAAAATCGCAACTAGCAACACGGATAATGGCATTGAACGCACTCATTTATGAACGTCACTTTGAGAGTGACAATAATACCATGTTCACATTAGCGCTGATATCACTTGATATACCGAGATGATATGCATATCATGTCGAAGTGTTCATATATGATCGAAATGATATCGTTTGACAATCAAGTTGTCATATTGAATGTTCTCATTAGAAATAAGATCAATAATATTACCTTTCTCTATTAAAATAAAATCAATGATTGAAGTCTTACATTTAATGGTCTCCGAACGCCAGTATTCGTTGAAAAAATCGAAATCATAATGATTGTTTGTTGTCACTCTCAAAGTGACGCTCATAAATGAGTTCGTTCAATGCCATTATCCATGTTGCTAGTTGCGATTTTCGACAACTCGACATGATATCGTACATGATATCCCGGATATCATGCTAAAATGGTGAAACGCGTTGACATCAAATAGAATGGGATATCAGGTGATATCAAGTATATCCGTATATCACTTGATATCAGCGAAGGGGTCGTCAAATGGTGAGATAACTAAGTCCTCACAAGTCCCTATCTCATGCCTCCCCGAGCGTCTATGATGACATTTGATCAATAGAACGGCGTCGACTGGGTGCTATCGCCTTCTGCGTTAGTAGCAGAATGAGAGGGTGCGAAATGGCTTGTAGGTTGAAGCCCATCCTAAAGTGCAGTGTTTATCATAGTATATTACAACATATAATTCTGTTGTTTATTACATCATGTATTATTATTATTATTATTATTATTATTGTTATTATTATTATTATTATTATTATTATTATTATTATTATTATTATTAGAAGAGCGTAACTTACACTGCGACATTAACTGTTATATTGTATCATAGCATATAATTTCACATATTATCGGCTTACACTATTTTATGTTATTATATACCATGTTGTATGGTATTATACTGCATTGCATTATATCATATTATATGGTATTATATTATAATATATTATATTATATTGTATTCTATTATATTATGTTATATTGTATTGCATTATGTTGTATTATATTATATTATATTATATTATATTATATTATATTATATTATAGGGTTTATTATGAGTAGTACTACGTACCTCTGCGCAAAATATAAATATTTTAAAGTAAATTTTAACTAAAGATCAAGGTTATCACAAGGTGAGCTTGGTCCTCACTGGTTCCTGTTGTGTTTTATTCATTCTATTATTTATTATATAATTCATTGTACTATATTATGTTGTTTTTTTTAATTATTTTCATTATTATATTTATTGTTAGTATTATTAATTTGTCATCAATAATAATAACATATATTATTTTTATAGATGTGGATATTATTATTCTTATTAGAAGAGAAATATTCTACTTCCTGCAGTACTGCGAAGATAGAAGAGCATAACTGACACTCTACAGTAACTGTTATTTTATATATTGATTTATAATATATTATATTGTATGACATTGTATTATATTATATTAAATTAAAATATATTTTACTATATTATGTTATATTATATTATTTTGTAGTATATAAGTATTATTATTATTATTATTATTATTATTATTATTAGTATTATTATTATTATTATTATTATTATTATTATTATTATTATTATTATTATTATTATTATTATTATTATTATTATTATTATTATTATTATTATTATTATTATTATTATTATTATTATTACTATTGTTACCATTATTATAATCTTTATCATTATCAGCTACATTTTCATTTCCATACTAAACATTTCACTTTACACATATATTATTAAATTGTATCATATTATATTACGTCATATTTTGTGGTATTATATTATATTACATTGTACTATATTATACTATATTATGGTACAATGTTTGGTATTGTTTTATATAGTATTGTAATGCATTTTTTAATACACAATTATAAGTGTATTATATTGCATTGTGATGTATTACATTTTTATATGTTATGCATAATAATATTTTATTATATTCAGTGTCGTATAGTGACCAAACTATATTATAATATATTATGGTATTTTTTACTATTTATTTATTTATTTAGGTATAATCAACAGACACAATATGGTCCTAATGATAATTTCTAGTAATATATAAAAAATTTCCAAGTATCCTACTGCGTGATAGATTGAAGTCAAATCCTGATGAAACGCGGTTGAATGATCTCTGCAAGCCAATAATAGCATTGTTAGCACCGTAGTTAGTTCGTCGTAAAGGAAGTCGAAGAAATGCACTGTTGCGAAGAGCCCGGGGTCGGACGTTGATATTAATTTCGCGGAGCAAAGCAGGGCAGTCAATCCTATCGGTCAAAACATCCGCTATCAGTGAAGCACGTGCCACATCTCGACGAACTTGTAGTGTATCGAGACCGATTAATAACCCGCGACTTTCGTAGCTTGGTAGTTGGTGAGGATTGTTCCACGGTAAGCGCCGTAGGGCGAAGCGAATGAATCTGCGTTGTATCGATTCGATTCTATGAGCTCCGTTTATGTAGTGAGGGTTCCAAACGACAGAACAGTACTCCAAGGATGAACGAACAAGCGAGCAAAACAGAGATTTTAAACAGTGCACGTCTGTAAAATGTTTAGCCATCCTCATAACAAATCCTAGGTTGCGAGAAGCTTTAGAAACGATATAGCTGATGTGTTGCTTGAATGTCAGTTGCTCATCGAGAAAGACACCAAGGTCTTTAACACACGTCGTTCTGACTATCGGGGATCCTTCCAGAAAGTAATCAAAATGAAATGGCTCTTTCTTCTTCGAGAATGTGATGGTCGAGCATTTGTCAGGATTCAATTTCATACGGTTTACTTTACACCACTCGGCGAAGCTCAACAACTGTCGTTGAAGAAAACCTGCATCTTCTGGGCTTCGAATGTAATAGTAGATCTTAACGTCATCGGCAAACGATAGACGAGGGCCCTCTAGAGTAAAGTTGACGTCGTTGAAATACAGTAAAAATATTAAAGGCCCGAGATGACTACCCTGCGGAATTCCGGACGAAGCGATAAACTCATTGGAAACGTGATCGCCGATTTTCACTGCTAAACGACGATCTACAAGATATGACTGCAGCCACCGAAGGATGCTAGAGCTGAATCCAAGTCTTTCCAATTTAGCAATTGTTATATTGTGATTTATTATATCAAAGGCAGCAGAGAGATCGGTGTAAATAGCGTCTGTTTGTAAGCCTTTTGACATACCATCAGTCACGTAGCACATGAATGACAATAGGTTGGTGGTTGTGGAGCGCTTGGGCATAAAACCATGTTGAGTGTCAACAATATATTGCTTGCAGTGGTTGAAAATCGGTGCCAGAATAACCTTTTCAAACAGTTTAGGAACTGCACTAAGCGATGTGATGCCACGGTAATTGTTCACTTCTTTTTTGTCACCTTTCTTATACACTGGGAACATAAAAGAAGATTTCCATAAGTTGGGAAAAACTTCTTTAGAGAGTGACATCCGAAATAGTCGACAAAGGGGAGCAATTACACCAGTCGAGCAATTTTTCAATATAACTGCCGGTAAACCGTCAGGGCCAGAGGAGGTAGACGACTTCATGCAAGCGATTGCCGTCCGAATCGAATCCTCGTCAATATGAATGAGATTTAAAGAATTATTAGATTCTGGAACGTTGAGCGCGGCGAGTGTAATTTGTTGCGGGCTTAAAGTTTCGTTTGTAAAGACACGAGATAATTTTTCCGAAAAAAGCTGGCAGATTTCCCGCTTACACGAACCAGTAAACTCTCCAAACTTCATTATAGAAGGTAACTCAGACTCCTTCCTTTGCTCGTTCACGTGTTTCCAAAAAGACTTCGGATTGGATTTCAATTTCCGTTGTACATTTTTCAAGTAGCTGACATGACAACGCTTGACAGTTTTCTTATATAATTGATTGATCTGGACATATTGATTACGCAGTGTGTATCCGCCATGTTTTGAATACCGTTTTAGGACGGCTCTTTTAGTCGTTTTCAGTTGTCTCACTACGGTGGTCTGCCATGGTGGATGCAGGGACAGCCGTTTGGATCGTTTTGGTACAAAGAAGTCAATCGCGTAGCTCATGACGTTAGAGAACGTTTGTACAGCAGCGTTGACATCATCATTGTCGAGAATTTCCTCCCAGTCAATATGTATTAGAAAGTCGGTCATTTTAGTGTAGTCAGCTTTATTAAAATTATAGCTGATGATGTCGGTCGTGTTGTAGCCATCTGGTGGAAGATTAGAGTTGAGCACAATATGAAGTGGCGGGTGATGTCGAACAGATTTGACCAAAGGAAACGGTGAGGCACTAATTATAGGTGCAACATCTGCTCTGCTCGAGAAGCATAGATCCAGCATTCGGTCGTTTTCGTTGGCAACAGGATTCGATTGGCGAAGTAAGTTCACACTATAACCGTCGAGCAAGGTCGTAATGCCAACATGGAATGTTGAAAGCGTCGGATCAGCGAAAAAGAATCCACCGGAAGTTCCTTGCCATTTGATTCCGGGAAAATTGAAGTCTCCAACAATTAAAATTTCGTCGATTGGACGCGCGTGAGTTGAAAAAATTTCATGAAGGGACTCTAAGTGAGCATTGATTAGAGCAAGATCGCGACATCGATCAGGTGGAAGATAGACCACGCAGAGGAAGAGTGTGAACTCGGCTAGCTTGACACTGATCCACAATTGCTCGACACGACTACCAGGCGTTGATTCGATCAACTGCGCTTCGAAACGTCTATGTACCGCAACGAGCACCCCGCCTCCGGTAGATTTGGGACTGTTAAGAGTACTGCGATCGGTTCGAAAAACTTCGTAACTGGCACCAAACCCCTGGACAGACAGCGTGTTTTCTCGGAGCCAAGTTTCGGTAAGAGCGATAATGTCAAAACAATCGTCTGAACTTGCTAACAAATACTCGTCGACACATGAGTTCATACCACCGACGTTTTGGTAGTAAATCTGCAGATTGGAGTTACTTGATCGGACTTGCGATGGAAGGCTGGAAACTGGGATCGGATCAGTGCTAGAACCGTTCAATGCAGATGAGTACTTGCCATTTGTGGTGGTTTGGAAGACCCCCTTTTCGTTTCCGCACACAGGACCGGGACGGCTGACGATCGCTGGCGGCAGTGGCTCGACTGTGGGGAACGTATCGGGGGCTTCCATGATGCTAACTATGTTGCGTCCCAGTCCAACCTCAAACGATAAATCACGCGCATCAATGGTGCTGGGCAGCAAGAGGTTTCCAACGAGGGGTAGACATCTACAAGCGCGAGCAAGATCAGGACTTGGATGCAAATAAAAAAGACAATACTTGCCGTGGAGAAATGTTTGGAAGACTCCTTCATCACACCCACACACAGGACCAGGACGGCTGGAGGACGCTGGCTGCAACGGCTCGACTGTGGTGAGGGGTTCAGGAGCTTCCAAAATGCCTATAACAGTGCGTCCCGGTATATTTCCATGCAATCTCATAACGTCATTGGTGTTGTCAAGAGGGAAAAAGGCGATCCAGGTGTACCTTGCTGTTCCATACTCACAGGCGTACTACGGTCATTCTTATCTGGAGTAGGCGGAGAAACATCGATAGGCGGACACCAGACATCCTGCTTCCGGTTGTCCTCAAACTCGCGAAAGAGGACACCTTGAGGCCATGTGTCAGGATTAAGTGCAACATCACGATACTTAGCAGGAATTCCAACTTTGAAGGAGATAAAGTTCAGGGTGTTGACGTCCATTCCTTTTTTCACCAGCGGGATGACCGAAATTCCGTCATTGCAATTCAGTCCATCTTTCGTTAGTTTTTCGACCATCTCTTTACTAACGCTGGGATGAAAGCGAGAGAGGTAGATCCATGCAAGAGGGGAAGCTAGCGGAACCGTTGCAATATTGCAGTTTTCGGCTGGTTTCCGCCCACCCATCAATGAACTGCTTGTCTCAAATACCTCTTCGCGACGACGTTTAGCAGCCGGACGAGAAACTGGATTCGCTGGCACCGATGACGAAGTAGAAACGATGCGAGACAGGCGAGATATTTGCTGGCTATTTTTTGTTATTTCGGCTTTCAGCTCAGCACATATTGACTCAGTTTTTTCAGCAATAGCTGAGACAGCACACCCAATGGAGGAAACTGTCTCGCGAAAACGAGCAAGTTTTATCAATTTACAACATTCGTCACAAATCCAGAGCAAATTGGGGTTCTCGTCAATTACTTTCAAAAACGGCTTGTTTAGTTTTGCGCACTTCATGTGGACTACATGATTGCAAAAACCCGAACACCCTATGAAATCATCATCTGATTTAACGGTTTTAGCACACCGATCACAAGCACTAGCCATCGTGCACAAAACTCACAATGCTGACACTGAGGTTCAGATGGCGCCTCGAACGGGAAATAATGAATATAATAGTATCATAACATTATGATACTATTATATTCATCATAAAATAATATAGTAGACTATAATACACTGTACCATACGATTTTGCACCGTTTTATACTATATTGTGTTTTATTGTATTATACTGCCGGAAATTATATTAAAGTGTATTATGTTACATTATATAATACTATGCTCAAGTACATTGTAAGGGAAGAGGGATGGGAGTGCATCAGGGTATCTTACAAGTGAATGACTGGATGAAGGAGTGAAATGTCAACCCGATTCACAGGGGAAAGCTGTGTGTTTTCCCCAGAAGGTCTGAAATGAGTAAGACGCACCCTTCCAACAAACAAACCATCAGGCAGGTTTAAGCTGGTACAGCGAATTCTTTTATTATATGGCCGGATGTTATTGCTGGAAGGCGCCGGGTCCTCAAAGTCCATTTTGGCCTTCTTAACAGCAGTAATATGAAAGTTATCTGATAATCAAATTCGGATCTACTGTAAGTCTACCTGCATCCACTGGTAATGCCTTGAACTGATGGTGGCTTCACACATACATACATACATACATACATATCACTTGATATCAGCGAACATACTATAAACAATCATTATAATTTCGAATTTTTCAACGAATACTGGCGTTCGGAGACCATAAAATGCAAGACTTCAATTATTGATTTAATTTTAATAGAGAAAGGTAATATTATTGATCGTATTTCCAATGAGAACATACAATATGACAACTTGATTGTCAAACGATATCATTTCGATCATATGTGAACACTTCGACATGATATGCATATCATCTCGGTATATCAAGTGATATCAGCGCTAATGTGAATATGGTATAATGGAAACTTCATTGGATTGACGAAAATCGTCAAAAAATCAGAACTGCTCATCAATCCGACAATACTTTCTCTCAAGAGAGAAACTGTTAAATATGTGCAATGACCTCTTCTCTCAATATTTTAATAATCATTTGCAATATTTAAAGCGCCAAACGATTGAATTTTTCGAAAAACTCGGACTCAAGTTATTAAGCCAATTGGATTAATGGTATTGACAACACTTTGGATTGACAATAATATTATCACGTGTAGGGCCGCTTAACGCGCCAAACGCTTGAATTTTTCGAAAAACTCGGACTCAAGTTATCAGCGACCCTTACACGAGACAATATTATTGTTAATACAAGGAGTACAAGGGTTTTGGTTTTTTTATCTAGTGGGAATGAGTACAGCACAAATTTGCACGGCCAATGCTTGGGTCAATTACTAGTCTCGCCCTGAGTCTCCATTCCGCAATAGAACAGAACAGGCTGAAAGCAATAATCGGATAAGTACAACTTAGTTTGAAATACCCGTTTAAATATTTTTATATGCAAAAATCGGATAAAAACATTGAGTTCAAAAACAGGATACAGATTTTGCAATGCAAGAATCGTTGAAAAACATCGTTTTTGCAAAAACCGGAAAAAACTGAATGCCCGATAAAACATTTGTTTTGGAAGAACCGGTTTGCATTCAGCTTTTTTTTTATCTGGTTCTTGAAAAAATATGTTTTTTACGATTTACGATTAGAATCAGATATGGAGTGTAGTCCCCGAGTTAAGAAAACGCGACTTCAACGTACAAGAAGCGATAGTCTACTCAAGCAAGTAGTGAATGTTGTTAACAAATATGTAAGACGGCCAGAAAGATTTCGTTGATTTTGGTTTTGTATTATAAACTTTCGAATTATTGTGTTTTCCATGTTTGTTTATTTGAACCCAATAAAATACTAAATACTCGTATACGTTAATAATACCGCAGTTTATGAGGGTATAGATGGTATTTTATGGGCTTCGAATGTGTGGTCGCATCAAACATATTTCTTCTTACGCACGGCTAACAAATAAGTGTCATATTTTGTATAAAACATAAGCTTACAATTAAATTGAATATTGAATTGTTCAGCAAAATAACCAATTTTCTCTGATTATACAAAATAACGTGTAGTTGTATGTGCAGCGTCCTTAGCAAATTTGCTGGTTTGCATTGGCGCAGCAGTTTTTGTTTACGCGCTCTTGGAATGTGCTCGGGGTTGCTGAGGTGTTTTTTGTTTACGCGACACTGAGGTGCTCTGCGTAAACAAAGAAATTTCACGGACAACCGCGGTAACGTTCACGATGGTCTCGGGTTTAGGCCGAACAGCTAGTGAAATGTTAGGAACATAAAACCCACTAGTCGAAAAAAAATCAGAGTTCAGTTCAGTAGAGTTCAGCTCGGTTCAGCACAGACCAGACTCAATTTCTGAAGAATTAAGTGAAAAGTTAGAGTTCAGCTCGGTTCAGCACAGACCAGACTCAATTTCTGAAGAATTAAGTGAAAAGTTAAGTCTAGTTCGGAGTGTAATACAGTAAACCGTAGGAGTATGCATAGTGGGCATTGTGAGGGTCAAGTATCAAGTGACCTCAAAATCAAGCAAGAAATAATGTTTTCGGAAGGCATCTAAAGAAGTGAAAATTGCTGTAATGAATAGAGATTTAACAGATTCATGTGTAGTGTTTAAGATCACCATGAAGTGTTGTGAATAGATTTTCTAACTAGTGGAGTATGCACTAGATTGTACTGCAGTAGGACATACGTTCATATGTGCGTAAACTTAATGATATGCCGAACTTAGTGAGACTGCGTGAAGTGTTAGCCTTATTAACAATCGTTAGTGACTTTTGTTAGATTGTGGGAAAGAACTCCCAAAACAGCCTAATCCTGCACTATTGAGAATAAGTAGCTGTTAAGTGAAAAGCATAAAAAGATAAACTATAAACTCAGAAAAAAGGTGAATTTCGTGGTATTACTCCGTATAGAACTAAAAGAAACGTCATCTTCGTTATTCTGCCACCCGCCACCGCTCGGCCGGGAGCCTACAAGTGGTGACAGCGGTGGTCCTTTGCGAGGCAAAGGAAGACATCATCGGAACGCAAACCCAAGTGACTACCAGAATTCGGAGATGATCGGCAGAAGGGGGATGTTCATCATGTTGATCGAGTAAGTAATCCATGCACATTCAGTGCGCTTTGTTCGACATCTACATTCAACAGTGAATTGGGGCAACCACGCCTGATCGGGCCGTTGTCAAATATAGTACTATAAACTCGCAAAAAGAAAAAAAAAAAAAAAAAAAAAAAAATGAAACCTAAGTTAATGATAGCATAATTGTAAAATGTCAGGACCGTGCATTGATACTAAAAGACGAGTTATTTACATACACGGCTTGGAAATTATCTACATCACACAGTTTGTTTTTTTTTACGTTGAGGAGTAAAATTTCTGATAGCCCGTTAGAATAGATTTTCGATGGTTCTATAAAGAACCGATTCGATGGTTTTATGTAGTGATTTTTGGTTTATATTTACAACTAATCTTCACATATGGGAAATACCGGAGCGAGTAATTTTGAAATTATCTTAAATGGATCAGCTCGGTAGAATTAATGAAATTGGCGAATATATTGTGAAAGAGTACGAAAATCTCTATAAAAATAAAACTAGACCCCGATCATTAGCTGGGATAATTGCAAAAAGAGAGACCCTTCTCGACGCATTCAGGGAATTAGAGAGACTAATTGGTGGTTACGAAGCGCGCGTCAGTGTAGATTGTTGGAATACATTAACAGACCAGTTTGAAAACGTAAAAACAAAATACGACGCGGCAATTAGAATATTAGACGAATCCACTATTATCGAGGCCGAGCAACTAAAATCGCCCATATTACAATTAAGTGTGGATTTAGACACAAACAAGCGCGCCGGTAACAGCTCAAACACCGCAAACATGAGCCAAAATAGGAACGAAAACGCCGAAAGATATCGGTTTCCGATGCAAACGGCGATACAATGTATTCCAGAGTTTCATGGTTCAGTGGATGAACTCGAACCATTTTTAATACAAATAAGCTATTTCGCAGACGAAATACCATTGGGGGAGGATCAAAAACCACTATTGAATGTGGTGTTGATGAAATTGAAAGGGAAGGCAGCGTCATTCATAAACAGAATACGAGCTAACACATGGGAAGAAATGTTTCAAAATCTGAAAAGACAATTCAGCATAAGAATAACCGTTGAAGGCATTTTACAGAAAATAGAGACATTAGAGCAAGGACCGTCGGAGACATTTACAAATTATGCTGATAGAGCACTGCAAATTTATGAATGCATCGAAGAGATGCAACGAGATCAACACACCGAAAGTTCCTTCGCAGAAAGGAGCTTGAAAATACATTTCATTGGGGGATTACGAAACGCAAGCTTGAAACAGGCAGCGAAAAGTCAAAAGGGTATTGCATTTAGAGATTTGATACAATTTTTGCAGGATGAACATGCGGAATGTGATCATCTGGAAAACATAGTACAACGATTACAAGCCTGTCGGATGTCAGAGAACAAACATAGAACTGCAGATCAGTTGGGCCATGTTAGAAATAGATTCTCAGGTCAGCATCAACAGGCTCACGGCAGAGCTCCACGACAACCAAATTGGGGGAATTCTTGGAACCAGGAAAGACCTGGCGGAAGTCGATCAAACGATAATAGGAGGTATTATCGAGAACCTGAAAACCGCGGTAATCAGTATAGAGAATCCGGACGCATGATGCCAAATTATCAGAATAGCTACGGAAACCGAGATGATAACAGACGTCAATATAATCGTCAAGACGAAAGATATCAAGTACGAAACCAGGGCGTGAATAACCAAGCTGAGGGCAGAACATGGCGAGAAGACAGAAATCGAGAAATGATGTATAGAGACCAGTCTCCCGCAAGAAGGTACGATGGCAGAAACTACGATCAACAGATTAGACACCAAGATAGCACGCAGAATAACGGCAGAAGATATAACAATCAACAATCCAACTATCGAAAAAACTAAATTATGGGGCGTATGAGTTGACAGAGAACCGAACACCCCATGAAAAGTATAACACATGGAATGTAATTAAGAAAATACAAAACAAGGTGGAACAAATTGACCACCAATTGGAAAGAATGACGGATCTTTCAAACAGAGAAAGAAGTTCGAGTAAAACTCGAGAAGCGAATACTATAAGCCATTCATTGGCAAGAAATTGGTTCAACGCATTCGAAATTGAAATGAGAACCACAACGAGACCTAACATTAAGAAAAAATTCCTAATTGATACCGGCGCTAGTTCGAACCTAATAAGCAGAAGATGCGCGGAAGAGATAGGTGCATACAGAATAAATATTAAAGAACAAATTCATTACACAGGAGTAATGAATATTCCGCGAATTAGTCTCGGTACTACAGAAGCAGACTTTTTAATAGATAACCTAAAATTTAGAATAAAATTTGACGTCGTCGAGGAATTAGGATTTGCAGGCATCCTTGGAATGAACTTTATAAATAAGCACGTTACTAATATAGATATCCAAAATGGCAAGATAATCTTACAAGAAAAGCAAATTGTATTTAGCATGGAAGCAAAGCCGATACCAAAGTGGCTACAATATGCTATGGGAGATACGGAGCGACAAGCAGAAGGCCATAATCAGAAAATTACAGGAGCACAGAATTCGCTTCATGATAATATAGAATACAAGTCAAATACAAACAACCTAATATATAAGGAAAATCAATACCCAATGGTAACCGAGAAAGGGTGTCAAACTGAAGAAAATATACGTAGTATAACGAAAACCAATAACATAAGCTGCCAAACCGAGTTCATTATAGCAAACGTAGACATAATAGGTAAGACGGAAATCAAAACAAATAACTATGACATATATAATAGTGTACATGACAATGTTCATAACAAGAATAATAATGAAAATGACACAGCCGATTTTGATTACAAACAAATGATAAATGAACCAGTTTTTAAAAGGGAAAAGTTTACCACAATATGCAAGGATGTAGACGAATTCAACGAAAACAAATCGGGGCAACAAAAACCTATTCTCACAGAAGACAACTATGACCTTAGCTTAGTGGAAAACAACAAATTTAAGACACTACAAGGATCACGTAGAATAGAAAAAGTTCTCGAAGTGCTAAATGCTGAAGTCTTAGAGGGTAGTTTATCAAAGCGTAATAAATATGAAATAAATAAAAAGCACGTGAATAAAAATGATAACAATAATGCATCGTATCAGAGCAATCATGAGTTATACAAAAACGACGATCGTTCAGATAGTATGCTCCCCGGTTGTGGAACTACTATTACTAATGAAGAGGAAAAGGAGTTTATTGACAGAGAGTATGACGAGGAAGACAAATGGTTCCTTGATTTAGATACAAATCAAGACGTAATTCTTACGGAAAATAAAAGATACGGTCAAATAACTGGTCGAGACCGAACGGAAAAAGTATTAGAATCACTAAATATGAATCATCTAAAAAGAGAAAATTTTAGGGATATAGAGATGATTATGGCATCATATAGCGATGTATTCTATCTGAAGGGGGATAAACTAACTATCACTGATGCGGCAGTGCACGAAATTGAGACCACGTCAAACGTGCCTATCAACAAACGGCAATACAGATTTCCGGAAGCTACAAAGAAGCATATTAACGAAGAAATCGAAGAAATGCGTAGGCAAGGTATCATAAGGCCTAGCAAGAGCCCATGGAATGCTCCAGTATTATGCGTACCAAAGAAGGACGATGAATATGGCAACAAGAAGTATCGAATTGTAGTAGACTTCAGAGCATTGAACTTGGTGACAAAACCCTTTGTATACCCGATCCCCTTGATCGATGAAATCTTAGACAACCTAGGGAACAGTAAATATTTTTCAACTTTGGATTTAAAATCGGGATTTTATCAAGTACCGATCGACCCAAAGGATGCTGCAAAGACAGCCTTTTCCACTCCAAAAGGGCATTTTGAGTTTACGCGGATGCCTATGGGGTTAAGAAATAGTCCATCTACTTTCCAAAGATTAATGAATACTGTCCTATACGAAATAAAAGACGTCAAAGCAATCGTATACTTAGATGATATAATTGTTTTTGGCACTACCGTGGAGGAACACAATAACAACTTAAGTAAGGTGCTGAAGGCTTTGCGTCAACATAATTTGAAAGTTGAGCCGGGCAAATGCCAGATATTGAAAGATGAAATAAAATACCTAGGGCATGTGATAGATCAGAATGGAGTACGTCCTATGGAGGACAATATAATGGCTATCAAAGAAATGGCAGCACCTAGAACGGTCAGAGGCGTCCGCTCATTTCTAGGAACGGTAAACTTCTATGGAAAATTCATACCGCAACTAGCAGAGAAACGTAAACCGTTGAACGACCTCTTGCGGAAAAATGTAAAATTTGTTTGGACAGACGAATGCCAGAAAGCATTCGAGGAATTAAAATTTTTTCTGACATCCGACACACTGTTAGTTAGACCGAACTACAAAGATACGTTCGTGATCACAACAGATGCTAGCGAGTACGCCATTGGAGCTGTACTATCTAACGAAAAGTCTATCGATAGACCAATAGCATATGCCAGTAGAGGCCTAGTAGGTGCTGAAAGAAGGTACCATACGATTGAGAAGGAATTGTTGGCCATTGTCTGGGCGGTAAACAAGTTCAAACACTTCATTTATAATCAAAAATTCATCGTCTACACAGACCACAGACCGTTAATTTCAATATGGCACTTGAAGGAAACTTCGCCAACGCTAACACGGTTACGATTAAAATTACAAGGATTGGAAATAGACATTCGCTACAAACAAGGCAAGGACAATGTCGTAGCAGACTTTTTATCGAGATTGCCCGAACAGGATAAGACCCCACACACCATATCGGTAGTAACGAGACAACAAAAACGCCAACACCAGCAAGCAGAAGAAGATCTTGCGAAGCAGAAAGATGCAGAGAGTAGAGTGAACCCCAAGCAAGTTAGGGATGAATCCGGGCGATTCGCGTTATTTGAAAATAAACAGAAAACTGAATGGAGCCCACACATGGACGGGTTGGAAAACATCGATTTTGGATGCGATGAGAAGGAAGATTTGGGGGGATTCTCGTACCTCGAGGAGTACGATATATGTACCAGAGAGAACGACATTGAATTCAATCGATTAAAAATTTCGACAAAGAAAATCGACGAAAACAACGCTGAGGCTACATTCGTAATAGTAAACAGCAAATCAGCATACAAGGAATTGGAGGAAATCGTAGAATTACCTCATGGTCTAAAGGACCACTTGAACGGAAGGATCTTTGAAATTCCGAATAGGAAGCTATGGGGGTTGATTTTGAACGGGTCCAAGAAATCATTAACAGATACACACGTACTTTTGGGAGGGCTAATGGATGCCTTTACAAACTGCCCCGAATACGTAAGAAATGCGGAAACCATTCAAATCATTTCATTCAGGAACTTGAAAAGGGCTCCTGAGTCGACGGCACTAAGGTTTATTGCCAAGAAATTTGGCAAGATATTCACATTATACGCCCCAGAGAAGGATCGAATGCTTGTAGCAGAGGAGGATCGCGAGACAGTATTAAAAGAATTCCACGATTCTCCCTTAGGCGGACATGTAGGTAGCAAACGTATGCGGATGCGAATGAGCCCGCTGTTCCAATGGAAAAATATGCGCCAAGACATCGAGAATTATGTCAAACAATGCGACTCGTGCCAGAAAAATAAGATTGGCAGGGCAAACAAAATTCCGATGAAGATAACTACAACATCTTCTGAACCATTCGAGAAATTATATATGGACATAGTAGTACTCCCAGAATCAGACTGGGGTAACAGATATGGTCTGGTTATGCAAGACGATCTGACCAGATATTTAATCGTAGCACCCATGACAAATCAAGAGAGCTCCACAGTTGCTCAAACATTCGTAGACCATTATATATGTAAATTTGGGACACCGGCCGAACTGGTAACCGACAATGGAACAAATTTCGTAAGTTCTCTAATGAAAAACGTATGTAAAATTTTAAAAATTAAGAAGATTACTACAAGTACCTACCACCCACAAGCAAACCTCGTGGAGAGATCAAATAGGGAATTGAAAACTTATCTTAGACAGTACGTGGGTAGCGACCCAACAACCTGGGATCAGTTGTTACCATTCTTCACGTTCGAATATAACACGACCATAAACTCATCTACTGGCTACACGCCGTTTGAGTTATTATATGGAAAACGGGCAAATATTCCGAATTCAATTTACAAATATGACAATGATGGTTTATACTACGAAGACTACGTGAACGAAATGCGATCGACATTCAAGCGATTACATACTCAAGCACGAGAAAATCTAGTAAATTCCAAAGAAAAACGGAAGGAGTTGTACGATAGAAGCTCCAATGAATGGCAACCAATGTGGGGAGACTTGGTACTAGTTAAAGCCAACCCCACAGGAGCAGGACAGAAATTACAGTCGCTATGGAGAGGACCCTACGAAGTAGTTGCTCTCCCTAGCGAACAAACGACAACTATCAAAAACGGAAACAGATTAGAAAAGATTCATAACAACAGATTGAAGAAGTACACGGATTAAGTTTCTAATGGGAATTTATATTGGAACAGTTTTTGGTTAATCATTGAAGTATCACAAATTCAATCGCTATAAAGTATCACAAATTTAGCGCCAAGGTCAATATCAGGCTAAACGGATATGGACTTGAATTTTTTCTTTTCAACAACAGACGCACTCGAGAAACAAAACTACGCGGCATAGTAAGCTGTAAACATTAAACAGTCCAACTTTCTGCCGCGCACAGCAAAACCAAGCAAGCGTTGCATGCGCCAGAACGATGGGCGCTCGGCAAAAACAAATGAAACCATCGCGAAAAAAAAAATACAGGCTAAACTCGATTTAGAAGCACCTATGAATATGCATGCAGACGAATGCGCGCGACTAAGCATGGGCAGCGAAAACACATTTCATATTTTTAAGGATTATTAGTATCAGTTGTTTTTTTTTGTACTATAATCTTAAGAAAAAAATTCTTTCATTAACAAATCCAAGAGTTTTCACGTTTGGAATGTGTCTGCTTGTATACATTCCAGTATCATGACGGCTATCGAAATATTAGGAGAAAACAGCGGAAGTTACGATGGGAATCTCGTGTTACAGAAACTGGGGATAGCGCGAACGATAAGCGGATCATATGATGTTAGGGTGAGTGTAAATTTGGAAGAATTACTAACAATTATGGATAGAACTAGACAGGGGGTACAGTCCCTGGTGGAGGACTGCAAAGCTGCACCAAGAACGATAGATCCTAACCGGTGCAGGGAGTTAATTAAAATGCTTGAGGAAGATAGCAAAGAAATATACGACCTCGGAGAAATGATAAGGAGATCGCCGAGGGGAAGGAAACGCCGAAGCGTGTGGAACGCGATAGGGCTAATGGACTCCGAAGATAGGAGAAGAATGGATATGGATATAGATAGGCTAAGAGGCAATGAGGAAAAAATAAAAGAGCTAACGTATCAACAAACTGCAGCCGTCGATTCAATTTATAACTTGGTGAATGAGTCAGTGCATCAGATAGATCTGAAGGCTATTGAAACATATCGGAAAGACGAAGAAATGAAAAACGAGGTTCTCAGGGACATGAACCAAACAGAATCAACAAGACACTTATTGTTGATGGAAATGACAGAAATAAGAAAAGTAGTGGAATGGCGAAACATCGTACGGAGAATACGTCATAGACAAATACTTGCATTAAAAATACTAGCCGGGGAGGCGGGAGCAATTGAAATAATAACGGAGCTAGCAGAACCCATGCAATTGCTAAAGGAAATGGAGACACAGGGGAAAAGATCGACGGGAAATACAGACTTCCCGCGAACAGAAAACGGGTATTTAAGTTTGGAAATATTTAACATGGCCAGAATCACACACATTATGGATGAAAGAGGTATATTGAAAGTAAAACTAGCGATACCACTGGTTACAAAAGCAGAGTTTACGACACTAAGGGGAATAGTTATGCCACGAATGCATGGTAATATAGTAACGCTAACACATCTCAAGAGAAACATAATAATGGTAGCGAAAAACAGGAGATGGGGATATGTCATAGATGATAAGACGTACAAAGGATGCAGTGACTATATTGGGACGAAGATATGTAATATGACTAATATGGAAAGCAATCTAGAGACAAGCAGCGAGTGCCTCGCAAATATGGTTTTTAAAGGAACGGCAAGGACCTGTGATGCCCGCGCACTTAGGTTAAATCATACAATGTGGTTCGAAACAGCGCGGCCAAATATATGGGTGTATGTGGCGCCAAGATCAACAGAAATTAATATAACGCAAACTAATGGCGAAAGAGTTGAAAGAAAAGAAATATTAGGAGTGGGGACTATGGAATTGAAACACGGCACGATGCTGAGAACTAGTGAGGTAATCATCAGACACCAAGATAAAAAAGAAGCCGAGGAACCAATATACCTCAGGAAAATCCTGGAGGAGCCGATAGAACAAAAGGAGATATCTAAGCACACAGATATACCGGTATTGGATAAAAAGAACACGCTCTATACGTTTATAAACAACAAACGCCTCTTTGATATAGGAATAGATGTGAAGAAACTAAAGGAAAGAAAAATAGAATTACAGAACATGACTTCGGCACCACTGGAATACCCATGGATAAGCATAAGCACGATTATCATAATAAGCCTGAGCATAATAAGTGGTTGTGCCTATTGTCATAAAGGAAAAATTTCATGCTGTAGCACAACGAAAGTTATAAAAAGCAACGGAAACGTCGAAAGAAAGAAAAGCAAAACTTCAGACATAGAATTGTACGATATAACGATTACAAACGAAAATAGTAAGGGAGGAAAACCCATAACTAAAGACATGATATCAGGGCCTATTTTGATGAATAAGAACGGAAGAGCACGACCGATAGCGGAGACTCAAGAAGAACCAATACCGACAATCTCTGTAGAACCGAGACAAAAAAGCACCAACAGAGAAACAGAAACGGAAAATGAGTATGTGGAACCGTTCACGATAATAGAATTAAGAAATAGAGAGATAGGAATTGGCAGCAAAAAAGGGAATAGCTCGGAAACAATACGAACACCAAAAAGAAGTACCCGCAACATATCCGTTATTTAAAGAATGGCAGCTAAAGCAGCAGCGACGAATCGAAGCATAAATTCACTGTTTTTTGTTCCACTCACAAAACATAACAAAACGCATCGAAAATGTGTGCTTGTAAATTTGCACGTGGTGTGTAGGTAGGTCTCTAAATAAATATTACGATTTTGAAAGTTTCTCTGCCGTGTGTTTCGAACCGCTCTTGCGTACGTGTATCCTATTTCGAAATAGTCCCCGCCCCCCCCATAATACAAAGTAAAGAGAACTTCTTCTTCTAGAGTACCGATCAGACTGTTTAGAAATTTTACTTATTAGGGGAGAAAACCAAGCCGTGTATGTATCTCAAAATTATAATTATAGCATACTAAACTTTCAAATAACCTTTGTACGTTTTATTGTTCCCAGCAAAACTAAAAACGCATATTGTATACTAGCCTTATTAAACAAAAGGAATAATAAAATACAGAGCAAAACGAAAACACATGAAATCAAAAACACCTAAGCAATCCGTTTCAGGATACTTCAATTAAGGATGATAACAGCTGACTAGATAAAATCGGAATATTTTTCTGTCCACAAAGTCAATAAGCCGAGCTAAAATTTACAATCCAAGATTATCATTAAGTTATGAAAACTATACAAAATTTTTTAATACCCATATCCTCGCGCCTAAGTCCGATACCATCACAATCGACTTGATGCTAACCCTTAAGGTATCATCAAGCTCAGTAAGTAAGGGGGCATGCAGCGTCCTTAGCAAATTTGCTGGTTTGCATTGGCGCAGCAGTTTTTGTTTACGCGCTCTTGGAATGTGCTCGGGGTTGCTGAGGTGTTTTTTGTTTACGCGACACTGAGGTGCTCTGCGTAAACAAAGAAATTTCACGGACAACCGCGGTAACGTTCACGATGGTCTCGGGTTTAGGCCGAACAGCTAGTGAAATGTTAGGAACATAAAACCCACTAGTCGAAAAAAATCAGAGTTCAGTTCAGTAGAGTTCAGCTCGGTTCAGCACAGACCAGACTCAATTTCTGAAGAATTAAGTGAAAAGTTAGAGTTCAGCTCGGTTCAGCACAGACCAGACTCAATTTCTGAAGAATTAAGTGAAAAGTTAAGTCTAGTTCGGAGTGTAATACAGTAAGCCGTAGGAGTATGCATAGTGGGCATTGTGAGGGTCAAGTATCAAGTGACCTCAAAATCAAGCAAGAAATAATGTTTTCGGAAGGCATCTAAAGAAGTGAAAATTGCTGTAATGAATAGAGATTTAACAGATTCATGTGTAGTGTTTAAGATCACCATGAAGTGTTGTGAATAGATTTTCTAACTAGTGGAGTATGCACTAGATTGTACTGCAGTAGGACATACGTTCATATGTGCGTAAACTTAATGATATGCCGAACTTAGTGAGACTGCGTGAAGTGTTAGCCTTATTAACAATCGTTAGTGACTTTTGTTAGATTGTGGGAAAGAACTCCCAAAACAGCCTAATCCTGCACTATTGAGAATAAGTAGCTGTTAAGTGAAAAGCATAAAAAGATAAACTATAAACTCAGAAAAAAGGTGAATTTCGTGGTATTACTCCGTATAGAACTAAAAGAAACGTCATCTTCGTTATTCTGCCACCCGCCACCGCTCGGCCGGGAGCCTACATATGAAACAACCAGGTATTCCTGGTTCAATGAGATATAATAGAACTATCTATGTTACAAATTTAATAGTTCATGTAATACAAGAGGCTTATTAAAGCCTTGAAATCCGAAGAAGTGTTCATCATTTTTTATGATCTCTCAAATGTTAAGTAAAATTTTTCTAAAATCTTAGGCCTTTTAGTATCTATGACACAATAGAAAATAATTTTATACCTCGTTATCATACTTCTATGAAACCAGCGCAACGAAATCTAAACAAATATTATTAGGAAACTTGTGGAAAGCGCTATTCTAAAGTTTACAACCGATGAAAGCTTTCAATCGATCATTTCATCAAACTGATGTTTAATCACGTTGACGTCCGGTATGTGGTGGGTGACAATGTACTTTGTTGGTCCGTAATAAGTCACCATTACTATTTACGTAAATGCGGCCAGCACAGTTCTTAGTAACACATTTCAAGCGAATTACTCCATCTTTTCTAAGTCCACAGAAAGTATATGTAAATCCATCTACAGTTTTTCGATTGGCTTTAATAAACCAATTGTTGGATTGACTTTGTTTCGACAAGTTGCACACTTTATTAACTCTTTGCAGTATATCTTTATCTTTTTTCAAGACCAAGGAAATTTTGACACTTTTGTCGTGTTTTGAATCATCTTCGTTGTTTGAATGCACTTTTTTCTTTCTCGTTTGTGGTGGAGAATGATTGTGAAAATGATTATTTAGTTCAATTACACGGTTTTTCTCTAACATTACAACTGCTTTGCAACAGATTGGTGCATGGTGGGTGCAGCGCCAAATCTTTCCATCATTATTTTTATTACTATAACGATAACCATGATACACCAGATACTGAAGATTCGATCGACTTTTCGAACCGCGAACCAGCTGGAATACATCTGACCCAGACGAACATTGGTCATTAGCCGAATCATTACTACTTTCTGTTGAGTATGCATTATTCTCCTGTATCTCAACATTCAATCCAGTTTCAGATTTTACTGATAATGTGGTTAGTTGATTTGTCTGATTTTTTGATGGTATTCTTGTAGTTGGCTTACGTGCACGCAGACTGCGGCTGTTTGAGGTCACCTCACTTGCGTTATACGATTGCTTGCTCAAATGTTTGTTTTTGATGGGATAATCCATGAAAGCTGTAAGGATATAATATGAAAAAGGAAATGAGTAATGAAGTAATGAAAACACGAGGAATTTTTTGATGTAGAACACATCTTTATTTTCTATATAGAGGTGCAAATCAGAAACTCAAGGAAAATACACGTAGAAATGTGGTCAAGTTTTAAACACTTACAGCTAAGTCTATTTTGTACCAATTATTAATATTATTTCATCATTTGATTGGAAATATTTCTAAGTTTCGATTTGAATGTATTAAGCCACGTATTTTCAATTATATATAATTGAAATTTTGATTAGTAGCGAGCAGTGTCCTATATTGTCTGCTAAAAATCTCCAGCATACCGGATTTCCCTGCCATAGACGACGGTTTTGAAGGAGTGAGCGATATAACAAAAGGAAAGCATCGCTCTGATTGGTCAATCGATGCAAAAGCGTAGCTGTTGGAAGCACGCGAATCTATAAATAGAAGCGAAATTATAGCTAATGTTTCAGTCCTACGCGTAGCATGCTAGAGGTAGGTTGTTGCTAGACAGCAAGGCAAAAAGTGCCATGAAACAATTTAAAGTTTTAATTGGTATGCTCTGATCTTGTATCATGCAAGCTCGGATGAAATTTCATGTTATGTCGTTTCGCCTGAGAAATTGACAACTACCCTAGGGTAAATTTTGAGTGCTTACGAAGTGAAGCTTAAATATCGAAATCCGTATTGAAAATTTGTACAAAGATATAATTGCATGGAATATTGGTGTAATTTCGTCGGCTATAAAACAAATACAAATCAAGACAAACAATGTTCGGTGTTGATTCCTAATCAAGTTCAATCTAAGCAGACTCTCGTGCAATTGCGGATTTAAAGTGTGACGATTGATTGAACGGTTTGATTGTAGATCATTAGAAATTTTGGTTACCTTGTTCTACATGAATGGCTCGAACAACCCCATGGGGCTGATCCTTTTTTTTCATAAAATCATCTGTTTTATCACTAAAACCTGTTATAATCCACCTAGTGGTGTAATGATGGCTTTCTCATATCTCACATGTTCTCGTATATAAATGTGTGGTACTCTTCAAAATAATTTTCTTTGATTCTTAAAAAACAAAAATGTTTGTCCGTAAACTAGTATAACCTACAGAGTGAAACAGTACTCAGGTCGATTAGGCCATACTTGAGGAAACGAAAAGAGGTACTACTGAAACCCGCATCTGGGAACCGGTAGTTCGGAAGTTGGTTCGAGAAAAGTGACTTCCATTTTAGAGTCTATGGCTATAATTTTCGGTCATTCATCAAAAACCCAAGAACAAGGAAAGCCACATTAATGTTTGTCCATCTACTGACAATGACTACCCATTGTAATAGTTTTGAGGCAAGTTTAGAAATTATTTTACTTTTTATTTCCGGTGCTTTCGGAATCAGAAAACGAGAACCGGTATATCCGGAATCGTGTTGTTTGAATAATAATTGCAATAACTTTAATAACAATAACTACAACAACAGCCGAAATAATCTTCCACCTGATAGAATACTTCTTGCTGCAGCTAAGGATCGATTTTCGGGACCACCAACAAATTACAGACCTACAATTAATTTTCAAAGAGGACCGACGATTAATCCTTATCGAGAGCACAACCTGCAACTAACGATGCCGAATCAAATGTCTGCTGAATGTTCGTCAACTGATACGTGCGTGGCGTGTCGTGCTCAACATTCGTGTTTTCGGCAATTTTGACGCATTACCCAGAAGAAGAGAATAATGACAATATTATCATAAGTCAACAATCATGTTCAATAAGATCTCCTCATCTAGCGTCGTCAACAGAAATCGTAGCATATTGTCAAAATTTTAACCGTATGAAGAGCGCACTTAAGATTGATGAAATCCATAAAAATATTTTAGGGTGTTCAATGGAATTATTCTAGCAACCGAAACTAGTCGGGATGATAGCGTTAACAGCACGGAAGTCTTCGGAAACATTTACAACGTTTTTAGAAACGATCGTGAGCTCCATACATCTGATAAAAAATCGGGGGGAGGTGTTCTTATTGCTGTTTTAGCAGAATT
Source organism: Malaya genurostris (assembly GCF_030247185.1). Classification (NCBI taxonomy): domain Eukaryota; kingdom Metazoa; phylum Arthropoda; class Insecta; order Diptera; family Culicidae; genus Malaya; species Malaya genurostris. The sequence continues at coordinate 72,799,020 of NC_080570.1, read as the reverse complement.
TGACGCCGAAATGATAACCACTACGAAATTTAAAGAATTTGAACACGTATGGGTAAGAATTCATTTAGCAGGTGAAATACATATTTTTGTTTCAGTATATTTTCCTCCTAACAATGCCCAAAAAGCCACATAAGAAAAGTTTCTGCATGTTGCTGATGAAATAATTACTAAGCTTCCATCGGAAGTTAAGTTCATATATATGGAGACTTTAATCAGCGCAATATCGACTTTATTCAAGACGCTGAAAATGATAGCATTTTACTACCTCTAGTTGGGGAGAATGAAACACTTCATTACTTATTCGACAAAATATCCGGTTTAGGTCTTAATCAAATTAATCATGTAAAAAATCAGCAAAACTGTTATTTAGATTTTTTATTTACTAATATTCACGGTGATTTTTGTGTAATAGAATCACCAACTCCATTGTGGAAAAATAAAGCTTTTCATACAGCAATCGAATTCTCAATATTCATACATCAGATTAATAGACCCGGCGACTACGAGTATGAGGAGATTTTCGATTACCACTCAGCAAATTATGATAGTATTAGTCGTAAGCTACGAGAAATAGATTGGCAAGAACTCCTTAGAAACGAAGGAAATGTCGAAATTTCAGTCGATATTTTCTACGCACGGCTTTACGACATAATAAATGAACATGTCCCATTGAAGAAAATTAGGCGACAAAATAATTCAAAGTATCCTGTTTGGTATAACGAGCATATTAGAAACCTAAGAAATCGAAAACAAAAAGCTCATAAAAAGTACAAAAGAGAAAATAATAGTGACAATTCATCGAATTACATACACATCTGTGACCAACTAAATTTAGCAATTGATACTGCATTCAAAGAGTATAACTCAAGAACTGAACAGGAAATAAAGTCTTGCCCAAAAAAATTCTTTAGTTATGTTAGAAACAAATTGAAATCAGAAAACTTTCCGTCAAGAATGTATCTACAGGAAAACATTGGTAATAACTCACAAGAAATTTGTAATCTTTTCGCTAAATTTTTTCAACAAATCTACACGAAGATTTCTGAAGATGACCGCGATCGTGAATATTTTATTTTCTTCCCAGAGTTTACTGAAGATATTAATGTAAATCAAATCGAAGTGCTAGACATAATAGATGCCCTAAACAAATTGGATGTCTCAAAAAGTGTCGGACCTGATGGGATTCCACCCATATTTATGAAAAAATTAGCATTAGATCTTGCGACCCATTTGTGCTGGCTTTTTAATAATTCGCTTCAGTCTGGAGTTTTTCCAGATACGTGGAAAAACTCTTTCCTTATACCAATTTTCAAAAATGGGAAAAAAGCAGACATATGCAACTATCGCGGGATTGCTATTCTTTCTTGCATTCCGAAGCTCTTTGAAGCGATCGTTAATGACAAACTGTTTAGTCAAATAAAAAATAGAATTACTCACATGCAACATGGATTTTTCAAAGGACGTTCCACTACTACTAATTTGCTTGAATTCGTCCACTATACCCTGACCGCTATGGACAAGGGAAATTACATTGAAGCTCTTTATACAGATTTCAGCAAAGCATTCGATCGTGTTGACATACCCATGCTTATGTTCAAATTACAGAAATTGGGAATCTTACCAGGTCTTCTTATATGGTTGGAATCTTATCTAACAAATCGTCAACAAATAGTAAAATTTAAGGGTAAAAAGTCGAGCCCCATCCACGTCAGTTCCGGGGTCCCCCAGGGATCTCATCTAGGTCCTCTTTTATTTATCTTGTTTGTTAACGACATTTCCTTTCTTTTAAAAAAAATAAAAATTCTAATATACGCAAACGATATAAAACTATTTTTAAAAATAGAGAAAAGTGAGGATGCCAAGATTTATCAAGAAGAAATTATTTCTTTTTATACATGGTGTAACAAAAGTCTTCTTCAACTAAATGTGAAAAAATGCAGTAGAATAACATTCAGTAAAAAACGAAATACGCCTGACTTGATACTTACTTTTGGAAGTCAAACAGTTCAAAAATGCGAAAGAATTAGGGACTTAGGACTAATACTAGATTCTAAAATGACTTTTGTTGACCATTATAATACAATCATAAACAGAGCCAATAACATGCTAGGATTCATAAAACGATTTTGTTACTGTTTTCACGATCCGTATACAATTAAAATCATTATACATTGCCTATGTTCGGTCAGTACTAGAATACTGTAGCTTAGTTTGGTCACCTTACTGAATCACATGGGAAGATCGAACTGAATCAGTTCAAAAACAATTTTTGTTATTTGCACTTCGTAAATTAGGTTGGACAAGACTTCTTCTTCCGTCCTATAAAGCCCGCTGTATGCTAATCAGTATTCAAACATTAAAAGAACGCAGAGAATTTTCAATGGTCTCATTTGTAAATGACATTGTCTCGAATCGCGTAGATTCCAGTCAACTCCTGTCCAAACTAAATTTTTACATACCATCTCGGCTTTTAAGAAATCGAAATATTTTTATTACAAACCACTAGCGAACAAACTATGCAAAAAATGGGCCAATAAATCAATTGATGACTGTATACAACAAGCATTCAGAAGCAGTCGATTTCACTATGTCAAAAAACAAACTAAAGCAATATTTCAGTTCTATTCGGTAAGCCAATTATAATTATTTAACTCATAATAAATTATACATTATTTAGTTATCTATTTAGAATAGTTTACTAATTTAAGACGATTATTGTAATTATCTTTATGGTCTACTTTTGATTGACGACAAATAAATAAAATAAAATGATTGTCTATTGACAATAACTACCGATTGGAATAGTTTCGAGGTAGGTTAAGATTTTTTTTACATGTTTGGTTTCGCGTTTTCAAGTGACGGAATCCAATTTTTTACACACCTCACCATATAATTCTGGAACCGGAAGGCGGATCCGTATGAAATTTAGAAGTTTTGTATGGGACCATGAGACCTTTCATTCGAGTTTGTTGAAATCGGTTATTTACTAATTACCCTGTAACTCCGGAACCGGAAGTCGGATCAAAATGAAAGTCAGGAACTTTGTATAGGACAATTGTACCTTTCATCTAAGTTTGTGAAAATCGGTTCAGCCGTCTCTGAGAAAAGTAAGTGCACTTATTTTCATTTATTTTGCACATATAACCCTGTAAATCCGGAACCGAAAGTCGGATTCGAATAAAATTCAGGAAATTTGTGTGGGGTTACAAGACCTTTCATTTGACCTTCTAAGTTCATGAAAATCGGTTCAGCCATCTCCGAGTAAAGTGAGTGCAACAAAATGTTACATACATACATACACACACACACAGATATTTTGCGTACTCGACGAACTGAGTCGAATGGTATATGACATTGGGCCCTCCGGGCCTCAGTTCAAAAGTCGGTTTTCACAGTGATTGCCTAACCTTTCTATATGAGAAAGGCAAGAAGATATGAAATACAACAGTTTTTTTTTGTTTTACCCGTTCTTAGAAAAAATATCCCCTAGAAACATACGTTACACATTCAAATTGGTCCAAGATAATATATGAAAGGTAAACCAGTCATGATGGATGAAATATCATTTACAAAATAAACATAAACTGGTTGTTCAATCTTTCAGTTTTCATTTTTAATACTTTGGAACACATCTCAATACATTTTAAACAGTCTAAAATTACCGACTCAAACTTGCTGGTGATAGTCTAAAACTCAAATGAGAACCGCCACCCTCTATTAAGGTGAAATGTAGCGTCATAAAATGCGCGCAAAATTTTATCCGCTTCAGTTGAACGAACCGTCGCACAAAGCATAACAAGAAAAACCGACACATATAAACCAGAACTTTTTTCAGTGATTGAGCGCAGTGGGCTTACCTCTCGTTATGTTGGCTTGTAAATAAGACTGGACGTAATGGATTTTTGAATTCTTCACACTTTTTATATATGCTAGAGCTATGAATCATGAGTAATTATGAATGACTAACATGAGGTTATATGTACATGTATTGATTAACTTGCTAACCATGTATATGCCTGAGTTTAGTAGCAAGCATGGATTCTTCTTCAAAAGAACTATTGAAGACAAGAGAACATTCGAGTATTTTCGATATCTTTGCCAGTAGTTCACCAGGCCACATTGTTTGTATCACAGGTTATATAAAAGTTATATTTTCAAATATTCTACATGAACGATAATACTTGGCTTGTATTCATTTCATTCAGTAGCCTGTCAAGGGTGAAGTTTTGCTATAAAAATTGCTACAATCTAAAACAATACCTATTATATGATATTACATAGCCACTTCAATACGAAACAGCAGTTCGCAAGCAATAAAAAAATACGGTTTTTTCGAAAATCGGTCTAGTTTTTGAATAATTGATCAAGAACGTGATTCGCGCATTTCGCTTCATTTCACCTTAATGATCCTGGCCGGAGAGAGTTTTGGTTATCGAGTTGATATACATGCCTGTCCGAGTAGAATATATTTGCAACCAACAACAAAATTTTTTATTAAAACCAAACATCTCTATGGTAGAAATTAACATTATTTAGTTTTGAATGAGGGTTAAAATACCAAAAATCATAACAAAGTCCTCATGAGAAAATAGCAACATATAAAATTCTGTCATTGTAATATCAAAACAAGAACAAAATATGTATGGAAGACGAATTTTCAGTTATTCGATATTCTAGCATTTAGAATATCTGATTATCTAATTCTGATGCGGTTTATTTGATAGTATTTTATTTGAAGATAGAACTACTGGATCAATTGAACATAAAGAAATTGAAATAGTTCATCAACAACGAAATAAGATATAATAACTAATTTTGATGCCATACAGATATTATACAATTTCTTGATTTCTTCGAAAAAATGGTAAGAAAAAATCAAGCATCACTATGACAGCACAGAAACATTAGGACAAGATATGATGGTAAAATTTGTTATTATTTTGATTTTTGTTTGTTATTTGTATTCATTCCAACTTGCTCACTACCAACAGTAAATACAATGAAGCAGGTAGACTACTTGGCGCTTGAAACTGAGTAAGCAAAACTTCAATTGACAATTGACAATGAAGCTCCCAGAAGCTTCATTTGAGTATGGTAACAAACGTGACGTGAATGCTGACAGTCAAAGGCCATAACTTCCATTTTCTTGCATGGGATATTAACCTACATTAAAACAAAAATTTGGCGCACATAAAATGGTGACGATCGAGACGATATCAGTTAACACGGGAGCCTGGATATCTGTTATCAGTGGCCAAGGAGGACATTAATCTTCTTAAAATTTATTATTAATAATTATTAATCTTTTTGACTATTACGTATTAGACGTAGCTTAATGGGGAACCAGTAAACATTCCCAGAACTTTGTTTCATCGATGGAAGCTACTTCTATGTATTACAGTAACAATGAACAACGCAAGCTAAAAGCATTTGATTCAAGCTTCTAGATTCAATTTGTTAGGCATTTTAAGTTACGTAAAATATTCCAGAATTATAAAACTTTTTGCGAAAATAATGAACAAAGTTTATTGGAACCGCTTCAGGCATTCCCGAGAAAATTTAGCGGAGAAAATAACGAACGTTTTATCAGTTACGTCACTTATACTATCATAAAACAGGAACCGGAAGTAACAACCTTTCGTTCTTCGAATCCAATGAATGAATGATCCAATACTGGCTTCAAAAACAAAAACTTTGCTGAAATTGGCTGAACGTCGTCGGTTGAACTGTCACTGAGAAATTTAGGTAGAAATAAAAATCTTTGAAAGTATGTGTGGTTATGCACACATACACATACAGCCATTTTCTGATCTCATCGAACTGAGTTTAATGGTATATAAGATTAAGGGTCTCTCTGGTCGATGTTTCTGGAAATTCTATATCATTTCTGCACTGCCCATACTTGCGTTTCAATCCCATGTGAAAAATCGGCTTGTTGAGAAGAACACATTTCAAAATTTATTTCCAAATTTAAAAATTTTTGAGCCGCATTTTTGAGTTTTTTTTTGTATTTAAAAAAAATTACGTTATTTAAAACGTGAATGAGCTTGTTTTTCAATCGATGAATCTATAGCCGCCGATAAATGTTCTGTTATGTGAATATAGAAATATTTTATGCAAGGTGAAAAACATGCCTGTTTTCATTATTCGAAAAGTCTCGCACTAGTCCATAGACTAATCGTGGTGTTTTCACTACGACACCCTAAATGACAACATTTCATCGTAATAAATTGGTATAGTTTTGTGTACTAGAAAATTATTAAATATTTTGTTTGATTGGCTAACTTTCTAAAAAAAACACATTGGTAAACTATATGGGTCTTGTGTATGTTTTCTCTGCACTAATATTTTCCAGATACGAATTTGTATATTATTTTGATAAAAATTTATCATAAATAATAGTAAGTGTTCGTCATATTCACTATACTTTCGGTATACTGTTCGGTTCAGGAAACCAGAACAGTTTCCATGCATATACCAAACTATCAAGTTGTAAGATAATATATAGATCATATAACCAATTAAAATACTCACAGTTGATGCCGTTTTCTGTGGCTTCGTCAAAATCTTCACTGGTATTAATTTGCTCGGTTTCGATGGTCAGCAGTGAGCTACAACTTTGAGACTTTGTTAGTAATTCCCCATCTTGGATGACCAGTTCTTGGTCTGGGTGCGCACTTGTTGCCACGTGACCATGATAATCCGACTTTAGCCACTGTTCGTTGGCACTGCAAAGTTGTTTGAAACGAAAGAATTCTTCGACCAAGCCGATGCATTTAGTACAAATACATGCGTTGCTATCCTTTACAAACGTGATGCTGATATCCGTACAGTATCCGATTTTTTTCACTAACAGTTGATTTGGTTGATCGTTAGGCGGAAAAATACGGTGCAGTTCGTATATTTGCGAGAAACACAACCTACAAAACGTGCCATTGGAATGCTCGCGAACTAGGTCATGGTTAGCCGAAAGAGACATTCTTTGTTGAGCAGAATAACGCATTATTTTATTAGATTGATTAAATTTTATTAGTTATTATTGAGTATATTCACCTCCGTGAGTCGTCCATACTACAACGTTATTCAACAATTAAATCAGGTATACTTTAGAACCGCTACGCTCAGAGCGTGCAATACATGTTTCGCTGATGTTGCAGTTAATACAAATAAAATCAAAACAAGTGACGACTACGGAAGGGGCCATAACTCTTAAGTGTCCATCGTATTCATTTGTTTGTAAGGGAGAGTGTTCGGTTACCGGCACTCTTTTATTTTAAGCTCATAACGTCTGACTAAGTGCACATTATGTGGACATCTATACATCAATGGGAAGCTAAAGTCCCTAGCTAATAACTGTTTGAGAAACTAAGTTGATTAATTTGATTGAAAAAAAAATCAATTTAGTAAAGTGATAAATTTTGACTATTTCAAAAAAGGTGTTCGGTTACCGGCACGCTAAGAAATTTCGGAAAAATATAAGTAAAGAATGCAATTATTCAAAGAAAAACCGGAATTTATTCTTTTCGGAGGCGTTTTGGACAAAAGTCTTCATTGTCTGATAGCGACTTCGCCTTGGCTCTGTTGATCGATGATTTGGATGGTGGCGCCTTTGGTGTTGATTTGGCCGGTCTTCCACGTTTTTTCTTAGCCGGAGCTATTACGCACACACACACACATGACATTTGTCGGAATGACGCTGTCTGCTTTCTGTCAAAAGTTACGGTGGGGTGCCGACAACCGAACACTGCCGGCAACCGAACACCTTCCCCTACATAATTTGCAATGCAGTAGCAAAATCCTCCACTTTGAAATGAAGGATATGAATTTGTGTTGCAGCTTGACTCATAGATTTTTTGTGAAACTATACGTGCATTCTCAGTTGCATTCTATTGTACTGTTAGTTTTTCACAATCATAAATAATAATCTTGCTCATTACTATTAATTGTAAACTCCTATATTCACCATTACAATTTTATGCAGCTTTGTCTGCTCATTGGGAGCATATTTCGAATAAAAATGTCTAAAGCTAAGGTTTTAGAATCTGATTTCTGAAAGTAAGGCATGAAAACTTGCTTCTGAAAACAAATATTTTTTTTAACAGGGTCTAACACTTTTGAAAATTCATTTATTATTTTCATTATATTTTCTTATAGTAAAACATTTCAAGAATTTTTTGTGAAATTTTCAAGCCTCTTGGAACGAGACTCTGGAAGTTGTGGACCTTCATCTATGGCTATCTCATTCTACGAAAAAGCAAGAGCTTGGCGCACAGGCCCAAGATTTCTACTTCGATTGACTTTAAAACTTGTCATAACATTTTTGAAATGTTTCATTTTAATAAATTATAAAAGAAAAAATATGATTTTTTGAAAATGTTAGACCCTACGAGCTTCCTGGAGTAATTATTTGTTTCCATTGATTTTATAGACAAAAAACTTTAAACGCGTTTTTCTCGAAAGCAGGTTTTGAAAGTCCGTGTCCATCGTCAATAAAAAATTACTGCACAATTTTTTTTCAAATTTTGAACACACTTTCTACATATAAAAAACTAGACCCCAACGTTTTTCTTTTCGTTGTTTGTTACTTTGGGGAGGTTTAACAGCTACAAAATGGCGGATTTTTTCGTGAAAAATCATAGTTTTCACTTCGAACAACCACCAAAAATTAAAAAAGTTAAAAAAATCAAACAGAAACGTTGGGATCTAAAAAAACTTCTTCTCTAACTATGCAGTGTTCATTTGTTTACTTAGTCTGCGCTGAGATACAGTGGACACCGCAAATCATGATTTTTTAGAAGCGTCCTCAAAAATACCTCTTTACCGATTTATTCCTCAATATTTTTCCACGAAAAAATTACAATATGTTGTTCGAATGATGCTTTTTATCATGCAAAACATTTGAATTTATGTTGTTGAACGATAGTTCTGGAAAAAATTGTAAAAATGATGATTTTTTTCATCGTTTAGAACCTACCCCCCTAAATCTTGCAAATTATGCTCATATTTAAATATCTCATCTAATATGTAATTATTGTAAGCAGATCTATGGTTCATCAGCTTATCGATCTTATCACGTATCGCTGATAGATTAGAAACTAGGAATCCGTCGTTAGCTGAATGTTAACCTCGATTGATTACTTATTTGATCGACTTACTATTAGATATAACATTCGTTTGCCATTTTCCTTTCCTTTTTCTTCTAAATTAAATTCGTAGCTACTCGAGAAGTATTTGGTCGCAGCATGAAAAGCCGAACGATTCACTGCTCCATATACCAAATTGCCAATTTAAGTCCTTTTTGGTTTGCTAGGGTAACAGAGGTATTTTGGCCACTTCATATATTTTGGCCCACCTGAAAAACTTTATCGGTTTTCTCGGATTTTATCGATGTTAAGTAACCCATGTTGCATTAATTTGAAGCTTATCACATTAAATTACCTATTGCGGAAGAGTTTTTCAAAGATATTACAACATTTGGCGGATATTTTTACTAAGTGGGCCAAAATAAAATCAATCCTAAAGTGGGCCAAAATACCTCTGTTACCCTAATTGTTATTTCTTCCTTGATTATCTTTCTCGCGGTATAAAGACTGTCCCAGAAAGTATGGACGCAATCAAAAACCGCTGCCATTTCGCAATGGTTCAGAATCTGTCAATTTTTATGACTGCGTCCTGTTGTTTACACTCTTCTCTAACCACTTGTGCAGTTGTTTATTCGTTTTCATTAGTTTGTTTCGAAATGCGTGGACTTTCAGCAGAACAACGTCGAAAAATTGTGTACAAATGGTACACAGAACGCGGACTGTCACTGAGAAAGATAGCGAAAATGGAAGGAGCAAGTGAAAAAGTCGTGCGAAATGCAATCAGGAAGTTCGGTGAGTAGAACACCTTTGAGGATAAACCGAAAACGGGTTGAAAAAAAGGTCCTGCTAACCCTCAGTTGGATAAACGTGTACTGAAGGTGTTCGAGTGGTTTCAGTTCGGGATGTGGCCAAAGAAGTGGGCACTTCAAAGTCAAATGTTCTTCGTGCTGAAGAACGTTTAAATCTTCAAACCTATAAGAAGCAGAAACAACCAAAATGTAGTCCGAAACAAGAAGCATCGATCAGGCCGAGGGTTCGAAAGCTGTACAATACTATTCTTGTTGGAAATTTGAACTGCATAATCATGGACGACGAAACCTACGTGAAACTCGATTACAAAACCTTGCCGGGACCACAATATTATACGGTGCGAGAAGGGCAAGTGTTAAACCAGTCCGAGACATCGATTGAAGTTGAAAAAAGAAGAAAGCTATGGTCTGGCAAGCAATTTATAGCTGTGGTAAGATTTCGAAACCCTTCATCACCATTGCTTCAATGAACAGCGAAATATACATCAAGGAATGTTTACAAAAACGACTTCTACCCATGATTCGAAGCCACAAGGATCCTGTTGTCTTCTGGCCCGATCTTGCTTCTTGCCACTACTCGAAATCAACGGTAGAATGGTATACTACCAAAAATGTCACTTTCGTCCCAAAAGACATGAATCCACCAAATTGCCACAACTTCGACCAATTGAGGAATTTTGGGCATTAACGAAGGCACGTCTTAGGAAACATGTCTCGGCAGCCGAGAGATTCAACAGTTCGAAAAAGATTGAAAAAAAGTGTCAAAACTTGTCGCCAAGAAGTCTGTACGGAATTTAATGAGGAACGTTCGGAAGAAGGTGCGCCAGCCAGTCTACAATGGCTAAGTAACAAATGTTGAGAATAATATTCGATTGTTGTAGTGTAATATTATCAGTATATCGAATAAAATTTGAATATCTAACACTTGTGAATTATTTACAGCGAAATCAAAGTGCGTCCATACTTTCTGGTACAGTCTTTAAATACCAGATTGTCAAGATTGAAAAATGAATCACAATCTGAACATTTGTGGAGCTCGGTTCAACCGGATTTCATTATAAGTTGTCACATCCAGATACAATTCCAGATACAACGATTTCATAAAATTGCGAATTGGAATCCTTGATTAGTAGGATAACAGAGGTATTTTAGCCACTTCATATATTTTGGCCCACCACCACTTGAAGAACCGAAACTAAAAACTTCAATAAAATATATAAACTGGCCTCAAAACTACTTCGTTTGATATTCATTATCAGTAGATAGCTAAACTACCCTGGTTCCCAGTTTCCGATTCTGGAGGTACCGGAAATTTTCTCAGCGATAGTTTGACCGATTTTCACAAACTTGGATTCAAATGATTCCTTTGGTCGCATACGGAATCTCTAAATTTCATCCAGATACGACTTCCGGTTCTAGAATTATACGGTAAAGTGTGTTCAAATTTTTATGCCATCACTTAAAGGAGCGAAACAAAAACGTTAAAAAAACTAAATCGACATCAATACTACTCCAATTAGTTGTCATTATCAGTACACGGCCAAACAAATTGATTCCGGTTATTCCTTCAAGAATCGAAGAAAATTATTCGGAAGAATACAACATCATTATATAATAGTATGATTGAAATGAGATATACTACATGGAATGAGAAGTCCCGGGCCTAACAAAAAAAGTCCATTTTTGATCGTGAAAGTTATTTTATTCTGCAGTATCATCGCCATTCTTCTGTATAACCGCCCTTTGAAAAAAAAAAGGTTTGTCAAGGCCTTCAAAATAAGCTTCCGTTCCTGCAATGACCTCACCATTCGACGTAAATTTGTTTCCTGGAGAAACCTTCTCAGATTTGGAAATAGATAGTAGTCGCTGGGGGCCAGGTCTGAAGAATACGGGGGTTTGGTGGATCAATCCGTACCGCAAAACATTCATCAGGACACCAAACACGTCTTTTTCCATAGCTTGATGAAAAGTAGAACTCGTTTGACACGATCACCTGTTATGCACACACTCGCCATGAAATTTGGTATCGGACCATCTAGAGGTCTGTTCTCAACAAAAAATATACACGGTTCGAAACTATTCACGTCTTTTCTATGAGATACCCGGGACTTTTCATTCCATGTAGTACGTTTAATTAAAAAATTATGTATAACGTGATCTGAAGGTCGAGACCTTTCACGCAGCTGCCTGGGCTCCATTTCCCACTCCCGTAAATTGAATCAGCGTTTTTCGGATCCGAAAATGTGAATGACCTTAAGGTTAAACCCTCTATTATCGAAATAAAAAATCGTTTATATCTCTCAGGTCTCGTATTGAACGATTCTTTGGACATAAGACCGCAACGATTCAACATTTCTTACTGATTATGGTTGCTAATGCTTAATGACTGAGAGGAAACATAGATTGAAGAAACGTCAAATGAGTGAAACACAGAAAAGATAATTGTTTGGAAAAAGATACGTTCAGAGGCAGACCCGGTTAGCTTGGAGCGAAAGTCTTCGTCATTTTTTCAACGCCATCGCACGGCAGGACATTCAACATATTGTGTCAAATGTATCACTTACTTGTGAGCATACAGTGCTGCTACATTCACGAGCATTATCTCCACATACTTGTTTGGAGAGAGTAATATTGAAGCTCATTCAAAATGAATTGATACCTAGGTTAGAATGTGATAATTGAAATATGAAAGTCCTTTGATCTAGCTAATAATAAATACCATATATAATTTTATTAATATATTTGCATCATATGAATAATGTAGTACTTAATCGTGGAAAGGGGCTTGTAAAATTGCAGTTCCTTTTAATTTTCCATTTTTAGTATGTGCTGTTTTAGGTCGAGTGTGTTTTTGTGAGTTTGGAAAAACAAATGATACGACTTTTACAAATTAAAATAATATATATAGGAATATGTTCTTTAGCTCACTACGCCACCCAAACAGGGAAACATGGAGACATAGTATCTTTATCTGGATATATGCTGCATTCCAGCGGTCGCTAAATGCGCGACAGGTGGTATCACTCAACATTCTCTTTCCTAATCTTTCCCTGCTTATCGCTATCTTTACTCTTGCATTCGACTTTGAAAAAGTCTATACATTTGACATTTATGAAAAAACAATACTTGTTTGCGTTTATGAGTTAAATCTCTTCAGCAATTTTTGTCGAAGAAGATGCTTCATCGAAATAAACAATTTTTTGTTCAGGTAAAATTGCGGGACGATACGAGGTACAAACTAGGCTTCTTTCTCTAAAACAAGTGTTAAATATTTAACGCTTCAAAACAACAGTTTCAATTAAAAATGAAATAATTACTCGACACCATCCATCTGTACCAATGGCACGAGATCTTGTTCGTTTTGCAAATTTTCATAGGAATCATTCTCGTGAAAGCTGACATCGGGTTCCAGAGGAAGACCCTCATCATCATCATCAAGTCCAGTTGTATCAGCATCATCTGCCAGCATTCCAAAACTATCTCCAAAGTTAGGCTGATTGCCGAAAACAGAATGATAACTGAAATCGAAATTTCCTCCATTATCACCAGCTAATCCGGCTGCCATCTGATGAGGATTAAAGTTATCCCACAGGGAATTGTTGTCGTTACTGCTATTTAATTGCATGCCATAGTCACTATAGTCGATCCATTCGTTTCCATTGCCAGGATGAACTGATCCATTACCGCCAGGAGTACCAACTGATGGTGTGAGTTCCAAATGTGGTTTCCTGGGACGCCTTCTTCTCGGCTCTCCTTCCAAGCGCACATCGTGTACATGTTCTCCTTTAACCTGGTCCACGCGACCATCTGCGCCCAGATACACTGCCGCGTGACAACTTCGTATCGCAGAGCAACGCCACACTTTCCGACCATCCTTTCTGACATAGTGCAAAAAGTAACGGCATTGTTGGAATACCAACACGTCACGGTTTTTCCAATTTTTCACAATTTTATAATCGCGTGATCCAATAAGATTTTTCCTTTTAGCTAAGCTATTGTTGGCAGAAGCATTATTGTAGTCTTCTGCTTTGTGATTATGTAAAATATTGTTAGTACGTATCACTTGTCCACTGAGTGTTGTATACAACGAAGTCTGGCAATTCATTTTCGCTTCATAATTCGAGCATCGCCAAAATGCCGTCTGATCATTCATATTTTTAGAGACATATTTGTAATGATATCCATGGTGAACAATAAACTTGGGCAGTAGTAGCGACGATGACGCGGATGAAGAGGATGTTGGTTCCATGGACTGATCTAAATCTATGCTAAGTGGATCCGGAGTGGCAATCAATTGGACTTCATCATCCGACTTTGAGCCTCCACTTTGATCGAGCATGTTTGCATTGGGTCGATTCAAAAGATTATTCATCATCGATGTTGCACCGTGAGTATGCACCAGATCGCGGGGGACTTGTAATGTCTTATTAGGTAGTAGAAAGACAGTAGCACGACAGCCTAGAAGTCGGAAAAGTTTATGTTTTTAATGATATTTTTATTTTTCTATATAAGCAGTGCCACCAAATATTCAATTTGGCAGCAGTACACTTACCCGCAACTGATGAACACCGAAAGACGATTTTTCCATCCTTCCTCGAATAATCGAGATAGTACCGGCCATTCTGATACAATATCACATCCCGCCCTTTTGAATTTTTTGCCAATATGTAATCGGATGTTCCTATTTCCTCCTGAGGTAGCTTCACTGTTGGAAGCTCCTCCTCAATTTGACCACCAGCTACCTCGGGCCAGACTGCTGGTATTTCGTGATTGTGTTCGTGGTTTCTCATGCTTACTAATTCGTACGTATCTTCCTTCGTATGGAACGAAACCGGGCACTTGGTATCTAGCCTCATGGCGCAACGCCAATAAATCGTACCCTCGCGCTTACGAGTCGCAAACCGGAATCGGTGGCCATTGTGCACAATATACCGATGATACGGAGGAGCATACGCGTTGGCCGACGTATCGAGCAATAGCCCGCTACCAAAGCTGCTGTTATTTGAACTATCCCCCATTCTACTAGAGTCCATTGCGGAATTAGGTGTACTAAGGCTTCGCTTCGGAGGCATATGATTGTGGTCGACAAGTTTGGCAAAGTTAATCGACCCATCCGGGAAAAGATGTACAGCACCACGACAGAGTCGATGCGATGAACAGCGCCAGACTTGTCCTCCGTTTTTTTTCTTATAATCGACAAAGTATCGCCAACCATTGTATATGAGAATTTCTTTGTTTTTGTAATTCAGTATAATTTTATATCCATTCGCGCGAGCGACATCCTCATTGCTGCTAGCACTGACAACGGGATCAGATAACATTGGGAATTGGCCACTTTCGGCAACTGTTTGCTGCTGTCTTCTTGGTTGACCATCGGCGTCTTTGATGGGACTCGTTATTAAACTATCCTTGGTGACGTACTTTTCCAAGTTTTCCGTCGGAGGATGAGTGTGAACAAAATTTTTAGCCTCTGCAATTGTGTTGTCTGGCATTAAAAATGCTCCTGCTGGACAATTACGAAACATGGTGCACCGATAAGAGCGCTTGCCATTTTTAGATTCGTATTGGAAATAGTAACGATAGCCCTGATAAATGAGAAATTCTCGTTTTTGTCCGCTTTTAACAAGCTGAAAATCCGTCGATCCTGTTGGTGGCGTAGACGGAACCTTCTGTGGTGCTATCACGTTGCATATAATTACATTCTCAATCTGAACAGTTGGATCTGGTGGGTCATGATTGTGTGCTTGATCATTGAAATTGATGAATTCAAATGTAGCCTTCGTATGTAAGGAAGCCTGACAGTTGCTTTCCTGCCTCATCATACATCTCCAGTACAGTGATCCCTCCGGTCTAGCATGACAATATTTATATTGATAACCCTCATAGAGAGCTACCTTCGGGGCTCTGCTTTTTCGCTTGCCACCGTCAGCCTCATCATCATTTGCAGCCTCATCCTCTTCTTCGCTCAAGCCTTCCTTTTTGATTTTACTTTCCAGCTTGATTTTTCCATTGTGCAGTTGATAAATGATATCTTTACATTTCTCATCATTTTCGGTCTTACTGATACACTCCCATACCTTCACAGCATTCTTTTCGATCTTTATTAATTTGTGCTTGTGATTTTTGTACAGTAGGCTTTCTTCATCACCGTCTTCGCCTTTCAGAATTTTATAAGCATCCGTATCCTCAAGGAATTCCTCTTCCTTAAGAGACTCGGTTACGCTATCAATTTTCGCCGTCAACGGCGATTTGCTCATAAGTCTTGCCGGTTGCTGTCGCGATTGTGGGTGCGGTGAAACAGTAGGCGATTGGTGTTCTTGCTGCAACGCAGCTTCGTCCGCATGTTCTGGCAGAATTGCCTCATGCTGTTTGTCATCCGTCTCAGTTGGAGGATGAATATGGTTTATTTTGTCGTTCGTTTTAAACAGTCGCCCTTTATAGCTGCAAACCTTTACCGGACATCCATTAATACTGCATGCCCAGTACCATTTGGGTAATCCACTGCAGGATTTGTTTCGTCGCAGAAAACGATTTGCCTCAAAAATCAGATTGTATGAGTTGCATCGTGCTTTCACCACCTTGAAGCTGGTATAGCCTCCGTCCTGCGTGAATAAATCGAATTAGTTTTAGTTAAAAAATAATGGAAAACAGAAATTCCGAACAACTAACGAATCAATCAACGGATATATAAAACAGTTTACTTACCACCACGAAATTTGGATTTGGTGCACCCGCATTGAGTATCAGATCTCGTAGACCATCATCAAGGAATTTTTGAACTTTCCTCGTTTGTTCAACTGTATTCACTAAGAAGGGGTCGTAACGGCTTCCTATTGGCATCGGTGGATGGATAGAAAGTTTTCCGCCATTGCTCATGTTCAGGTGCTGGCGATAGGCACTTTCAAAGCCACGAGCTTGAGGTGGTAATGGGGACGAAGTGTGGAATGGATTGGGATGCATACCTGGGCGCGCAAGAAGTCGCTCCGTAGGTACGGTCGTTATAAATTTTTGAGGTCGTCCCCGTTTGCCTGTCAGATTAGAATAGTCCGTTATTTTAAGCGGTTTCAACCCAGAACTGCCAGGTTGAGGGGAAAATTCTGTTGTTCTCCAACCTCGTTCAAAACTACTATTACCGGACCCAAAATTGGGTTGATCATTTCCATTCAGTGAAGCTTGGTCGATTTGTTTGTCGCCAATTTGGGTCTCTTGTGAGAGAAATTGATCTGGATTGAAAAATCCGCCTTCATCATCCTCATCGACCACTTCCTGTTTAACTTGCAAGTTATTAGTGCCATCGTCTGATTTTGAGTTGGAATCCGATTTTGTCAGCTGTTTTTCCTCATCATCCAATATTCCGCTGGCCCGTACTGAGACAGGGTCCGCGGTGAGGCCGAGTCCAGAGAAAAAATTAGTTCTTCGTTTTCGCAACAACTTATCATTCTCAACGCATTTAATTTTGTACTTAAAGAAGGCTTCAACACTGACAATGCAACTGGAGCAAATTTGGGCATTGTGATCATCTCGAAAACTTAGCTGAAAAAGAAAAACCAATTTAATTTCATATATGTCCATTCGCCACTATCGCAGCATTTCATATAGACGTGAAGTAAGAAGTTGCCGTTACGTTCTATTGTAGACATTATTTTTCGATATACCTAACAGCTGTTTCTAAGCCTACAAGCAAGGATGGCTTTTATCGCATCAAAGAACGCTCACTGGCAACTTTTCACACGATTGAATCAGTGCCATCAAAGAGAGACGGATATCATCGCAACAACAAAAACCCGGCATGGCTTATTTAATATAGAATCGACACCAGTGCGAGAGCGAATTTCTCTCGATGACATTTCTGAGAATCAAAGGTTAGCACGCTGCTGTGGGGATCCTCTCTGAAGCAACAAACGATCGCTTATTCTCGTTTCACGATCCGATTCTATACAGGCAGTTGATAATTGCGATAGAACTATTGCCGCTTATTCTAAGTATGTGCATATAACCTTTGTATAAGTTGTGTCTATGAAAATGTCTGTGAATGCTCCACACGAGGGTTTTGAAATATTGCAACCTAGTATAAGAATCATCAAGTCGAATCATCGATTCGGTTTTCTGCGATAATTGTCAACTTGCGGTTCTCTCTTGGGAAATTCCACACAGCAACGATCAT
The DNA here is from genome assembly GCF_030247185.1 of Malaya genurostris. Classification (NCBI taxonomy): domain Eukaryota; kingdom Metazoa; phylum Arthropoda; class Insecta; order Diptera; family Culicidae; genus Malaya; species Malaya genurostris. The sequence continues at coordinate 72,780,964 of NC_080570.1, read as the reverse complement.
TATCAGACAGTAAATTTTTTTAAGGGCGTGAAATACTCAGAGTATAAAGTGGAGCGAATAAATGTAGCAAAATTCTCTCACGGTTAATGCATTGAGAGACTCGAGTTCTTGTAGCATCTTCTACCGGATTGAAAATGTTGTATACAATATAGATAGCAATATAGCAGCTTCTGTCAAATTTTCGGCAATCACCAACACTGCCTACAAGTACAGAAAGCTTCTGTAACACCAGCTAAGATATCTAACGAAAGTACCTCTAACGTCAGATATCTAAGTTTCCGTTGTGCCAGTTTTTTAAGCAAAGGTTTACAGCATTTTCTGAAATGGGTCCTGTGTTATTTACTCTCAATTTTGAGCCTCTCACTACAAGGAGAACCCCCAGAATTTCTTCGCACTAACACGATACAACGTGCTCACCCGTTGAGAGTCATTGCTAAAAAATATTATCATTTTAATGAACGTGTATGGTGCAGTAATTACGAGTTTTCTATCAAATTTGAAATACATCATTACTTAGTCATCATTAAAAATGACAAAAAAAATTCTCGTGTAAGGGCCGCTATTGACTTAACTAACCAATCTGTTGATTTTTTCAATAACCATTTAGGCTGTTTCTTTCTTCTGCCTTTCTCGAATGCTGTCAGTTTACTGAGAATGAAGAAAGTAAAACGCAAAACAAAAATCCTTTTCATTTCACCAGAAACGTTTTATGTTGAAAATTTTAAATGGCAATTGAACATCATCTATGTCATTTACGCACTTGCCGTTTCATGTAAGTGAAATTATATGAAACAACATAAGAATTAATTTTAAAACAAGTTTTCATTGTGTAAAATAAATATATCTGCAATATAAATTTTTAATTTCATCTACGAGTACTGCAATTCCGGAATCTAACGAGTAAACCGATGTGAAAAATGACATGCGAATACAACTATGAAAATAAAACTGCGAGAAAGATACCGCAGATACAGGACTCGAACCCTCGAGCTAGCTCCTATCCGAGCAAATTGTTTTCGCCAATGAAACTACCCTGCACGTGAAACACACCAGAAATAGCCCAATTGAACAGAAGAACCGAACATGTTCAGCCGTACTCGGTCGCCACGCAGTTTAGTTGTAGTCATGACCCCACGGCAACCACTCCGACAGCAATCATTACACGTTTGCATCGCAAGTCTATTTTCACTCTCCGCTTTGCCGTCATACACTGAGTTGAGATTTTGTTTATATCGATAGTCCCACGACAAAAGGGCCTAACTGCAAATGAGAGCCTCTCTTTGTTTACTTTCTCTTTTGGTTATTACGGAGCCATTACTGCAATTTATCCAAAGTTTCCAATATGAATCGAAAGCTTGTGGGTTTACCTTGAAAGTTTTGCGAAGAGTTAGGCGTCAAATATAAAAGTAATGCGATAAATCGTGAAAGAAAAAGTAAACAAAGAGAAACTGTCATTTGCAGTTAGGCCGTTTTGTCGTGGGACTGTCGATATCTCTTTTGCTGCCATCAGTGTCATCATCTATATGATGATCTCAGTTGATGTATGGTCGCAGCGTTGACGATTATGATATCGTACACTTATATTGAAAGACAAATCAAACATCTAAAGACTGTCCCAGAAAGTATGGACGCAACCAAAAACCGCTGCCATTTCGCAACGGTTCAGAATCTCTCAATTTTTATGACTTCGTCCTGTTGTTTACACTCTTCTTAGAGTGCCTATAACCAGAGTGACGACATTTCATTCTTAATGTTGGCAACAATTCAAAATATTTAATTCGAAATGTTGGCAGTTTCGTTAGCATTAACATTGTATTTGACAGGTCGTTTGCTCGTTTGGAATAAAGCTGTCATTCCAAACGAGCAGCTGTCGTCACTCTGGTTATAGGCACTCTAACTCTTCTCTAACCACTTGTGCAGTTGTTTATTCGTTTTCATTAGTTTGTTTCGAAATGCGTGGACTTTCAGCAGAACAACGTCGAAAAATTGTGTACAAATGGTGCACAGAACGCGGACTGTCACTGAGAAAGATAGCAAAAATGGAAGAAGTAGTTGAAAAAGCCGAGCGAAATGCAATCAGAAAGCTCGGTGAGGATACGTGAAACTCGATTACAAATCCTTGCTGGGACCACAATATTATACGGTGCGAGAAGGGCAAGTGTAAAACCAGTCCGAGACATCGATTGAAGTCGAAAAATTTGGTAAGAAAGCTATGGTCTGGCAAGCAATTTGTAGCCGCGGTAAGATTTCGAAACCCTTCATCACCACTGCTTCAATGAACAGCGAAATAAACATCAAGGAATGTTTACAAAAACGACTTCTACCCATAATTCGAAGCCACAAGAATCCTGTTGTATTCTGGCCAGATCTTGCTTATTGCCACTAACACTCGAAATCAACGGTAGAATGGTATATGTTACTACCAAAAATGTCACTTTCGTCCCAAAAGACATGAATCAAATCAAATGGCTCACAACTTCGACCAATTGAGGAATTTTGGACATTAACGAAGGCACATCTTAGGAAACATGTCTCGGCAGCCGAAACCATTCAACAGTTCGAAAAAGATTGGAAAAAAGTGTCAAAGCTTGTCGCCAAGAAGTCTGTACGGAATTTGATGAGGAACGTTCGCAAGAAGGTGCGCCAGCTAGTCTACAATGGCTAAATAGAAAATGTTGAGAATAATATTCTGTTGTTCTAGTCTAATATTATCAGTATATCGAATAAAATTTGAATATCTAACACTTGTGAATTATTTACAGCGAAATCAAAGTGCGTCCATACTTTCTGGGACAGTCTTTATTAACTTTAAATGATGTGTTTTGTCTTATTAAGACGTAGAGCCGCCTTGAGCTATTTCAAATTTTGATCAGTATATGCCGAACCGTTTAAAAACTCTTGTTGAAATGAAGTGATAGTATTTCTATATTCTTTAAAGTACATCTCTAGCATTGAGTTCATCAACAACATACATGAAAATGGATTTATAATTGCTCTTCTGGCGAGACATTTTGCTGATCTTGAATTTTTTTTATCTTGAAATTTATTTATTTATTTATTTAGGCATAATCAACAGACACAATATGGTCCTAATGATACTTTCTAGTAATATACAAAAAATTTCCAAGTATCCTACTGCGTGATAGATTGAAGTCGAATCCTAATGAAACGCGATTGAATGATCTCTGCAAGCTTATAATAGCATTGTTAGCACTGTAGTTAGTTCGTCGTAAAGGAAGTCGAAGAAATGCACTGTTGCGAAGAGCACGGAGTCGGACGTTGATATTAATTTCGCGGAGCAAAGAAGGGCAGTCAATCTTATCGGTCAAAACTAGAGATGGTCGGGTATAGAAATTCTTATACCCGTACCCGACCCGTACCCGACCCGTACCCGTGTGATCAGCAAAAAAATTTACACGTACCCGATAAAAAATTAAAAAAATTTACCCGTACCCGATCAACAATAAAAAAAAATTACCCGTACCCGAGAAAAAATACAAAAATTTACCCGTACCCGATTGAAAATTACCTGTACCCGTACCCGTCCCGAATGAGTAGTAAAAATTTTACCAAAATTCAAGATGGAAAAAATAAAGTGTTTTAGATAGCGAGCCGTATCAGGCTCTAGTTGGTAAGTAAAATACATTAAAATGCTTGTTAACATATAAATACACTGTGAAGCATGAATAGATTTCCAATGTCTTTGGTACTTTATACTCATTTACAAATATCAACAAAAGGGAGTAATATCTACTCAATTTTTTCGAGAAGCATATTTACCCAAAATGTCGTAATACCCGTTGTATTCAATTTTGGGTAGGTATGGTTTTACGAAACAGTGGTTTTTACAGCCATTGAACTTCTGTGCCCTCGATTCTATGAGCTCCGTTTATGTAGTGAGGGTTCCAAACGACAGAACAGTACTCCAAGGATGAAGGAACAAGCGAGCAAAACAGAGATTTTAAACAGTGCACGTCTGTAAAATGTTTAGCCATCCTCATTACAAATCCTAGGTTGCGAGAAGCTTTAGAAACGATATAACTGATGTGTTGCTTGAATGTCAGTTGCTCATCGAGGAAGACACCAAGGTCTTTAACACACGTCGTGCTGAATATCGGGGATCCTTCCAGAAAGTAATCACAATGAAATGGCTCTTTCTTCTTCGAGAACGTAATGGTCGAGCATTTGTCAGGATTCAATTTCATTCGGTCTACTTTACACCACTCGGCGAAGCTCAACAACTGTCGTTGTAGAAAACTTGCATCTACTTCGAATGTAATAGTAGATCCTAACGTCATCGGCAAACGATAGACGAGGGCCCTCTAGAGTAAAGTTGACGTCGTTGAAGTACAGTAAAAATATTAAAGGCCCGAGATGGCTACCCTGCGAAATTCCGAACGAAGCATTAAACTCATTGGAAACGTGATCGCCGAGTTTCACTGCTAAACGACGATCCACAAGATGTGATTGCAGCCATCGAAGGATGTTAGAGCCGAATCCAAGTCTTTTCAATTTAGCAATTGTTATGTTGTGGTTTATTATATCAAAGGCAGAAGAGAGATCGGTGTAAATAGCGTCTGTTTGTAAGCCTTTTGACATACCATCAGTCACGTAGCACATGAATGACAACAGGTTGGTGGTTGTGGAGCGCTTAGGCATAAAACCATGTTGAGTGTCGACATTAAATTGCTTGCAGTAGTTAAAAATCGGTGTCAGAATAACCTTTTCAAACAGTTTAGGAACTGCACTAAGCCATGTGATGCCACGTTAATTGTTCAATTTTTCAATTTTCAATTTTTGTCACCTTTCTTATACACTGGGAACATAAAAGAAGTTGGGAAAAACTTCTTTTGAGAGTGACATCCGAAATAGTCGACAAAGGGGAGCAATTACACCAATCGAGCAATTCTTCAATATAACTACCGGTAAGCCATCAGGGCCAGAGGAGGCAGAAGAGTTCATGCAAGCGATTGCCGTCCGAATAGAATCCTAGTCAATATGCATGAAATTTAATGAATTATTAGACTCTAGAACGTTAAGTACAGCGAGTGTAATTTGTTGCGGGCTTAAGGTTTCGTTTTTAAAGACACAAGAAAATTGTTCCGAAAAAATCTGACAGATTTCCCGCTTACACGAACCAGTCAACTCTCCAAACTTCATGATAGAAGGCAACTCAGACTCCTTCCTTTGCTCGTTCAGGTATTTCCAAAAAGCCTTCGGATTGGATTTCAATTTCCGTTGTACATTTTTCAAGTAGTTGATATGGCAACGCTTGACAGTTTTCCTGTATAATTGATTGATCTGCACGTAGTGATTACGCAGGGCGTATTCTTCAGGTTTATGCGGCTCTTTTTGTCGTTTTCGAAGTTATCGACTTTGGGACTTGAGACCGCGTAACTTTGGAAATCCGCGTAGAAAAAAAAACCGCAAAATAAAGGAAATTTGTTCTATGCCAAATGTCTTATAAATGCATGAAACCTCGAGATCTGATGTAATCTGAACATTTTTGCCTTTCTCATATAGAAAGGTTATGCAATCACTGTGAAAACCGACTTTTGAACCGAGGCCCAGAGGGCCGAGTGTCATATACCATTCGACTCAGTTCGTCGAGTACGCAAAATGTCTGTGTGTGTATGTGTGTGTGTGTGTGTGTATGTGCGTATGTGTGTATGTAACGTTTTTTTGCACTAAGTTTTCTCGGAGATGGCTGAACCGATTTTCACAAACTTAGATTCAAATGAAAGGTCTTGTGGTCCCATACAAAATTCCTGAATATTATTTGGATCCGACTTTCGGTTCCGGAATTATGGGGTAAAATGTGCAAAAAATTGTGAAAATAAGTGCACTAACTTTTCTCAGAGATGGCTGAATCGATTTCCACCAACTTAGATTCAAATGAAAGGTCTTGTGGTCCCATAAAAAATTCCTGAATATTATTTGGATCCGACTTCCGGTTCGGGAGTTATGGGGTAAAATGTGCAAAAAGAAGAAAAAATGTGTTCTAACTTTTCTCATAGATGGCGCGACCGATTTTCACAAACTTAGGTTCAAATGAAAGGTCCTGTAGTCCCATGCGTTATTCCTGAATTTCATGCGGATCCGACTTTCGGATCCGGAAATATAGGGTAAAGTGTGTTAAAAATTGTATATCATCACTGAAAATGGGTAAAAACCTTAAAAAAATTTCTAAATCGACCTTTAATCTTTTCCAATTTGATGGTTTTTATCAGTAGACGGTCAAACAAACCAATTTCGGTTATTTTTTTTAGAATCGAAGAAATATTTTTTTGCCTTTCTCATATAGAAAGGTTATGCAATCATTGTGAAACCGACTTTTGAACCGAGGCCCGGAGGGCCGAGTGTCATATACCATTCGACTCAGTTCGTCAAGTACTCAAAATATCTGTGTGTCTGTGTGTATGTGTATGTGTATGTATGTGTATGTGTGTGTATGTGTGTATGTAACTTTTTTGCACTAACTTTTCTCGGAGATGGCTGAACCGATTTTCACAAACTTAGATTCAAATCAAAGGTCTTGTGGTCCCATACGTAATTCCTGAATTTCATCAGGATCCGACTTTCGGATCCGGAAATATAGGGTAAAGTGTGTTAAAAATTTTATACCATCACTGAAAAGAGCGAAAAACCGTAAAAAGTTTTCTAAATCGACCTCAAATCTTTTCCAATTGATAGTTTTTATCAGTAGACGGTCAAACAAATCTATTTCGGTTATTCTTTCAAGAATCGAAGAAAAATAATGTTGAAGAATACCACAGTATTATATATGATAGTATGATTGATATGAGAAAGGCATCATTACACCACTAGGTGGATTAAAACAGGTTTTTAAATCGAAAATCAATGTCAAAGAGTTGACTTAAACAAAATTTCGGGATAACACAAGATCTCGACGTCTCATGCATTTTTAAGACGAAACAAGAAAACCGTGTAACTTGGAAAATCCGCGTAAAAAGAAACCGCGTAAAAAAACCTCAGTGTATTGGGGTTACTTGTAGTTCGAATAAAAAAAAAGTCTTATTGTCTTTAGATTTTCCATTTTCTCACACGGCTTGCCATAGTGAACGGCTTGCTGACAATATTGACGCGTGGTCTGCTGGCCGTCATACGTGACCAGCGATCTACATGATCACCTCCCGACGAATTCGAAAATCACATAAGATGGAATTTCGTTAAGTGCGTGCGTGAGACCCGTACACCATTCAGAACACCTGGAAAAAAGTTCTTCCATTGCACAGTGGTCCGAAGCGGTAAATTAGCGAGAGTAAAATAGTTTTTACAATACATAAAACATTTTGTAGTTGGTGTCTTCACAAAAGTTGTTTGTAATCAGCTGACGCATTTTCTTATGTAAAAAGTCATTGGGGTGGTGCATGTTTGGATTGAAATCTGGAATCTAACTTTCCTCATTGAATTAGGAAATTATTATTTTTTTTACTTTTTTATTTATGACTTCTGGTCAGTCAGTAATTTTTAGTTTTTTCCGGTTTTTTAACGATATCAAACTAACTAGAGATTATAAGAAGAGAAAGAATATGAAATTATAGAGCTATTGTACTCAAGGAAGAGCAAGGATGTGAAGAATACAGTGCGGAAAAGTGAGACGTGACAAGGGTCATTTTAAGTAAGCAGAAGGCATCTCGTAACTAAACTTTTACCTTCTACCAGAGGAGTCGAACTTAGGCATTTTAGCGATACGAGTCATCCGAGTCTCTGATATGTCAGAAAGTAAAGGCAAAGGTCGTTTGCCATTCACTATCCGAACCGGCAAAAGTAAAGTTACGAGAAGTTGTCACATTCTGCCCACGACGGCTTCTCACACAACGTATGGCTATGAGTCCCAGGGTGCAAACAACCTTTGCCTTTACTTTCTGACATATCAGAGACTCGGATGACTCGTATCGCTAAGATGCCTAAGTTCGACTCCTCTGGTAGAAGGTAAAAGTTTAGTTACGAGAAGCCTTCTGCTTACTTAAAATGACCCTTGTCACGTCTCACTTTTCCGCACTGTATTCTTCACATCCTTGCTCTTCCTTGAGTACTATGGCTCTATAATTTCATATTCTTTCTTTTCTTATAATCTCTAGTTAGTTTTATATCGTTAAAACCCGGAAAAAATTAAGAAATTATTGCACTGCACAACAAAATTGTCGTACATTCAATTCTGAGCAACTTTGCTGAAGAAGTCACCTTTCTAGCTCCTCATTTGATTGAGTTTCATCAATTTTTCGGAGTAAAAATAGGGTAGCTCTTGAAAGATCACTTTTTTTGTTTTAAGTTTTTTGTGAGCAATTTTACGAGAATATCGTCTCCCGGAGCTAATTATTGCGCACAATATCAGGTGTACAACTTTGCTTCCGCCGTTTTTCCAAAATTAAAAGCTTCATTGCGAAAAAGTGCTTACAGATGTATTATTTAAAGTATTGTTCGTCGCTAGCGACAACTTTCTCCCATCTTTCCGGCAATTTTCGGATCCCGGCTCGAAAAAAGGAGTCCTTTTTTGACGCTATCCATGAAGCAATCCATTTTTCCAACTCTTCGAAGGATTGAAAATGTTGATCAGCCAGGCCGTGTGCCATCGAACGGAATAGGTGGAAGTCAGAAGGGGCGACATCTGGGGAATACGGCGGGTGGGGCAAGACTTCCCAGCGTTTCCAGGTACTTTTTGGAAAACTTTTGCGACGTGAGGCCAAGCATTTTCGTGTTGGAGGATGACTTTGTCATGTCGCTTTTGATATTGTGGCCGCTTTTCTTTTAGCGCGCGACTAAGGCGCATCAGCTGCGTTCGGTAGCGATCTCCTGTGATGGTTTCACCCAGTTTTAAGAGCTCGTAGTTTTGAAATGGCTTGCTGACTCACTCCCAACGATTCGGCAAGCTCTTCTTGGGTTTGGCACGAATCTTCATCCAGCAATGCTTCTAGTTGTTCATCTTTCAAGGTTTTTTCTCTTCCATCATCATGTTTGTCTTCGACATCGAAATCACCATTTTTAAAACGTTGAAACCATTCCCGACACGTTTTTTCACTCTGAGCAGCATCACCGTAAGTTTCTGAGAGCATTCGATGCGCTTCAGCTGCATTTTTTTCCGAATTGTAACAGAAAAGTAAAACTTCCCGCAAATGGCGAAAATTGGGCACATAAACAGACATTTTTGAGCGTGAATAATACGAAAACAAGAACAACTGTCACTGAAACGGCGATGACAATTCGTTAGGCACTGTACACACTAACTTTAAAGGTATTATCACCAGCCTCAGCCGGTACAGCCACCTATCGGAAAACGGCGGAAGCAAAGTTGTTCACCTGATAATAATAATATAAGTATAAGATTAGTTTTTAACGATTTGGCATCTGTTGAATATTGATATAGGAAGGTTGTCTAGTTTTTGATTGAAAAATTTTCATAATGGTAGCCTACATTGAAAAACTCAACTGGGCAAAATTGTGCGCAATAGTTAGCCTGTCAACTCTTCGAAAGACAATTTTCTTGAAAAACTGCTCACGAAAAAGTTAGTTGATTTTTTAGAAGCCACCCTACTTTAAAATATATTTTTGTCTCGCTAATTTCCCGTTTCGGACCACTGTGCATTGTCTACTTTCGATGGAGAAAATTTCTCCGTATTGCGACAGATTGTTTCTAATGAATTTCTCTCCAGCCTCTGGTGCGAGATCATGCACGTGCGCTTCGATTGCACTATCTTCCCCATACACCGGTATGTTGTACTTCACGTTTTCATATACTACGTAACGTAATGCATTATTCGCTTTGTTGAACTGAATCTCGATAATTTTCTTCAGGTCGATGTGCATTTGCCGCATACAAGGTACTGTCCCAAATCCTTTGCTGTTGTCTATCACCAAAAGCAAAGGAATTCGTAGGACCGAACCAAGCGGGATTTACTGGGCCACTACGGATCACATATTCGCGATAAAACAAGTACTTCAGAGGTGTCGTGAATACAACATACCTATGCATCACCAATTCATTTACTTCAAAGCGGCATACGACACAATCGATCGAGAACAGCTATGGCAGATTATGCACGAATGCGGTAAACACGTAATGCACGGTAAACTAACGCGATTGGTCAAAGCAACGATGGATAGAGTGATGTGCTGCGACCGAGTATTTAGGATGCTCTCGAGTTCCTTCGAATCTCGGAAAGGGCTACGGTAAGGTGATGGACTCTCTTGACTCTCGTACAGTATTTCTTTGGCCAATGAAGGTGTGATTTGAAGAGCGAGGATCGACACGAGTGGTACGATCTTCCGAAAGTCCGTAAAGCTGTCTGGCTTCGCTGACGAAGTATTGTGACACGTACCCTTGAGAAGATGATGGAAATATGTATTGGACTTAAAGCTGAAGCTATACGTATCGGACTGGCTATAAAAGCACCGAGAACAAAATACGTGAGAGGAAGAGTGTCGATTTTTCATTTTCAACGAACATGTATCGGGTTCGGGTTATAAGATTCGTGCGGTTTAGGCTCAGTTTTGGAAGAAACATTTGTCTCGGGTTCGGGTCGGGTAACGATAAGTTTTTTTTAATTTTCGGTACGTGTTTGATAAAATGCTTACCCGACCATCTCTAGTTTCGAGTTGTGTACAATAATAGTATCAGAGAAAATCTTTCGAAACGGAAAACATAGGTGACCTAGGGTAGACAGTTCTTTTTGATTTTTTGTTTGTTCTGTTCCTCCATAAAGTAGATTGGTTATAACATTATGCCAATTCTGGTACTTATCCGTTATCAGGGCACAAGAAAAAAAGCGGCTAACACAGTATGCTTGAGTAACCGAAATCTTGCTAATGTAGGTAGCGGCCTTTCGTAAACAATCCAGTAATACTCCCGTTTGCCCGATTTACTCAAAGCTAATAGGTATGCCTTAAGGGGGCATTACACGAGGTCATTTTTATTGAACGTGTAAAGGCAGTAATTGAACTAGTAAAGACAAAATCTCTCCTTCCTTTATCCTTAATTGAATTTCATTGTGAGGACAAGGCAATCTCGGTTACCAGTTGGAAGCGGCGGATTCTTACATACAAATATGTAACACCTAACGCTTGGTACATTTGCCTTAGTTAGGAACAAACGATTGTGTGAATTGGGCAGCGCATGCTTCAAAGTACTAGCCATGCAATGAATCTGTACGCCAAGAATTGGCTGCGAAGTCTGTTAAAACAAAAAGGCCAAATACCACAAAAGGAATGTAATGCCAGGACTTTGACGCATCAAAGTAAACCATATCAGACATTTTTTGCACCTGAATTCTGAATTTTTCTGCTTTTATTATAATAGATTTTTAATAATTCACACCGGGCTGAGATTGAAATCTACAAATCACAAACTGATAAACAGTTAAACACAACAGTTGAATTTTTACAAAAACAATCAATGTGACGTAAATTATTACACAATGTTTACAAGATATGTTAATTGCAAATGCTTTGTCTAATTTCGTAATAAATTAGAAAAATTAGAGAGATAATTTCGGTCCACTAGATCGAGAACATAGTCTTCTACATCGTGATGAGATATCCGTTATATTGGGTTTCAATGACCAAAAGATCTAATTAAGCCTTTAGTAAGATTAAAACGGTATATATGTAGGATAGCGGATTTATTTTAACGTATTATAAATATAGGTATGATATATAAATGCATGATACATATATGAATATAGCTCAACATGTCTTCAATTTCATACAATTTTAAAACGGAATAGCCGATGAACGAATCAGCAGCAAGTTTGCCATGGTTTCCGAGAAAAAGAATTTGTATTTTAAATTATTCAATTAAAAAAGGTCGCAATGGTTTTACCAATAAAAAAAAAAAGAACTAAGTACGTGTATGATTTAGACAACCATAACGAATACATGTTAACGTATGTGTACAGAGCTAAGCAGCAGTTCCGAATATCAATGGTATTTAGTAGGTGAACATTTTCATAAAACTTTTTGAATTATCAATATGTACTTCTTTCCCAACTAGTTCATAAATACATACATAAGTAACGTCGATTTTACTTACTAATACAAATACTCGCTTGAATCGATATTGAATAAATTGCGGAGTAAAAACTTCAAGCATAATTTAGAAAACAGACACATAAAAGTTCACAGCGCATTCATTTTCCTGTACAGAAATTATTATAGCTTTTCACAAAAACTCGTAAACTTCCGGGCTTCTGCCCCTACTCCACCTCTACACTTGCCCTGTTACAATGACATGCTGGCAGCACTGAGGAATCATGTCTCTTCCTTCTCAATTGTCCCCCACCCAAAAAAACTTAGGCCCACTTGATATGTCCACTGCACTTCTTACGTTTCCCTGCCGGAACACTTCTACGACTCTTACCGTTATGGTGGTGCAGTCAAAAATTTTATGAAGCAGAGCTTTGTTCGGAATGCTGGCTGGTGGAAATAGCGGACACAAATCGTTGGATTTGTTGAAGCATAGTCGACAGAATTTCCCTTCGTTATGTTCCGGGCGCAAATCACCTTCGAACATCTTTTGCTGTTGTGATTTTGGTTTCCTTTCGCGGTCTAATATTCGCCACGGTCGTTGATGCTTGCGATAGACAGTTGTTTAAAAAAGCCAAAAGCACTTTTCACTTGTCTGATACCGGATAATCAGTCAATCTAGAACCAAATTTTACGCGACGACGAAACGACAGAGGTAGTCATTTTTTCTCCAACTTTACTTTTTGACTTGACAGTCGCTACTCTTCTACCACTTCTTCAAAATTCGATTATCTTACGTACACACTCTTTCCACTGAATGCATGCTCAACGTAGTGTTGGTGATTGAATGGAAGAAACAAAACGATAGGAAGAAAATAAAGAGAAAAGTTTGTTGACATTTGTAAACCTCACAGACATATTGGTACAGACGAGCTACTTTGGAAAATCAGGAATGATGAAAAAAAAAAAAACAGATTATAAAGCGACCCTTACACGAGACAATATTATTGTCAATACAAGGAGTATTGACAATACTTTCGATCGCGTAGTGGAAACTTCATCGGATTGACGAAAATATTGTCAAAATATCAAAACTGCTCATCAATCCAAAAATACTTTCTCTCCATAGAGGAAACTGTCAAATATGTGCAATGAACTCATCTCTCAATATTTCAATGTTCATTTGCAATATTTGAAGCTCCAAACGCTCGATTTTCTCGAAAAATGCGGAATCAAGTTACCAAGTCAATTGGATTGAAGGTATTGACAATACTTTGGATTGACAATAATATTGTCACGTGTAAGGGCTGCTTAAGACTATTCGCAACACCTGGCCGCTTTACACGAGACAATATTATTGTCAATACAAGGAGTATTGACAATACTTTTGATCGTGTAGTCGAAACTTCATCGGATTGACGAAAATATTGTCAAAAAATCAAAACTGCTCATCAATCCGACAATACTTTCTCTCCAGAGAGGAAACTGTCAAATATGTGCAACGAACCCATCTCTCAATATTTCAATAGCGGCCCTTACACGAGCATTAAAAATGTCATTTTAAATGATGACTAAGTAATGATGTATTTCAAATTTGTTAGAAATCTCGTCATTACTGCACCATTACACGTTCATTAATAATTCAGTAATGACATTTTTAATGACTCGTGTAAGGGTCGCTAATGTTCATTTGCAATATTTGTAGTACCAAACGCTTGATTTTCTCGAAAAATGCGGACTCAAGTTACCAGGTCAATTGGATTGACGGTATTGACAATACTTTGGATTGACAATAATATTGTCACGTGTAAGGGCTGCTTATCACTACCCAGTCAACTCGTGTGAACTTGATTCGGAATCCTGTATGATTTTTCAATGGATTCCGAATCAGACGCAACAACAGATTCCGAACCGATCCGAGTCGGAACCGGTTGTTGCATCTCATTCGGAATCCATTCGGAAATCATATTGAATTCTGAATCAAATTCCAAACGACTTGACTGGGTATCCCAAGTAACAGTTCGAATGCCTTATGGTTAAGCACTACTAAGCACTACCTGTTTTTTGACAACTAAAATAAGTTTAATATTGCATAAAAAACATTTACTTCAGAACATTATTGACAGTTAAATTTTTTCATAAATCTAGTTTTGTGTGTGAGTGAGTGTTCATTGGATGACAGTTTCATTAAGAGCAAATTTTGTGGGTTTAGCAGAGCAGATTTACAGTGGACTACGCCGACCGCAGGAAAGAAACCGATAGGGGAATTAATGGATACGACGGAAAAAACTGTATAAAAAACCCGTGGCACGTTTGGAACAACTTTTATTAGTAATGACAGTTTTGATCAGAGTTAATTCAATACAGGGTTTCCAGATTAGTGAGTAATATATACAGGTATAACAAATACATTATAGGAACGAGGGAACCGTTGCACTCCTAACAAATTTGAGGGTTCTAAAGTACATTTATGACACATTTGTGGTGGGCTATTTGAATTATTGCTTCTTAGGTTAAGTGTAATTTGCATTGAAGAAAATTTCATGGCCGCCATTATGATGTTCTTTGCCGTAGCCTGTATTGACATCAAATAAACTTCAAAATGCAAAAACGAGGAAATATGATGGACTTTCGTGATTCATTTTCAGAACGTATGCACAAGTTTTAACGCCACGAAATAGTTTTATAAAAAAATGACGATGAATCACCGAAAATAATTTTCATATATCATGGAGACTTTCGCAAAAACCGTATTTATTTCAAGGCGATTAGTTATAATTCTTGTTTTTATTCATACATTCACGATAAAAGCGCATGAAGTTTCTACGTTCGGAAAAATTCTCAAACTCGAAAATGAAATCTAATATATTCTTACTGACTGCATTCAAAGCAGACATGACAAACACATATTCAAGAAAAATATTATCAAAACGACAGTTTATTCATAGCAGAATTCATCTCATCCGAATAAATTTAATGTTGATCGTAAAGCTGGTTTCAAAATTTTCTTGAATTTGGAGTTTTAACAAATACAAATAATAATACCCCTAAGTCCCATACAAACGAACCGCCAATGTTTGGTTCACAGCCTAAACAAGTGAGCCTAGCAAATTACTCTCTTTCATTGCGATAGTTTGAAAATGTGGAAGGAGATCGTTCCTGGCAACGCTTTATGCTAGTTGCTACGGTGCAAAATAAACTTGTTTGTTTTCTGTATGATTTCCAAATGGATTCCGAATCAGATGCTATGATCGGTGAGGAATCGGTTATTGTATCAGACTCAGAATCCATTTGGAAATGATATAGAATTCCAAATCGAACTCCAGATCATAGTTGACTGGGTAAGAGGGAAAAACGAATATCAAGTCGGTCTGATCGGCCAAGTGCGAATTGACCTTCAGATGACAGGATTGCTGATTGGATCGTACACAGAAAATAATTTGCTCGCTAGTATCATGTGCAAAGCATTTGAACTGTCACTACATGTAGAACACATGAAATTCAAGAACATATACACTTAACTGATAAAATGAGTGTAAAAACAGTTGATATTTAGTGAAAATCATGTTAAATTTATCTGAAATGCACATGAAAACGATAAGATATATCGTTATCTCTAGATTCTCGATAAATTTCATATCAATGTCACATTGTTTTCCATACAGTTTTCAATAGAAAACACGGTTGACCGAATCAAGTGTTTGACACATACATCTGTGCTGTACTCTTTTCCACTATAAAATTAAGTGTTTAACACATGTAGTTCGATTCAATAGCAAAACACATCACATCCAAAGTAAAAACACATCAAAGCTAAGTGGAAAATAATCTAATCTTGCATCTTTTATAGATTTGCACATGAAATCTTAAAACAAATGGCATTGGTTATGTATTGAAATGAAAGAGAATTTTAAATTGAAGTGCTGTTCGCATATGAATCGACCGTGCAAATTTTTATCAATATAATAATCGAATGAGAAAGTAAACAACGAGAAACTGTCATTCGCACTTGGGACCTTTTCTTATGTTCGTCTACAATTAACAGAAAAGATAGTAAGCAAAAAGAAGCTGTCATGAGCTTTTAGGCCCATTTAAAAAGTTCACGTCGACTTATCATTATACAAATTGTCACTAAGACTGATCAGAGTTATTGACAGTTCAAAATGCTGGAAATTTGCCATATTTGGAAATTAGCTGTGATAATTCCTATTTTAATTTTTTGTGCTTTTTGTGCTGGCAATGAAATTGAAGTAATTATCTTCTACTACTACTTTCAATTTGTATGAAGACATTTTTTTTATAATTATAGCTTCCGAAAGATTTTGTTGCAAGCAGTTCGCACACCAACAATTGGGCTGTACTGGTTGATACGTCCAGATTTTGGTTTAACTACCGGCACATCGCAAATGTACTGTCTGTCTACCGTTCTGTCAAACGGCTTGGTATTCCGGATAGTCAGATACTCTTAATGATTGCCGATGACATGGCTTGCAATCCACGAAATCCTCGTCCAGCTACGGTGTTCAACAATGCTAATCAACATATTAATGTTTACGGAGCAGATGTGGAGGTTGACTACCGAGGTTACGAAGTTACGGTAGAAAATTTTGTTCGTTTGCTGACTGGTAGAAATGAAAATGGCACGGCAAGATCGAAACGATTGCTCACAGACGCAGGAAGCAATGTATTGATTTATCTAACCGGTCACGGAGGAGACGGATTTCTGAAATTTCAAGACTCGGAAGAGATAACTAATCAAGAACTGGCCGATGCAATTGAGCAGATGTGGCAGAAGCAACGATACAATGAATTATTTTTCATGATTGATACATGTCAAGCGGCCTCAATGTATGAAAAATTCTATTCGCCTAATATTTTAGCAGTAGCTAGTAGTCTAGTGGGAGAAGATTCACTATCACATCATGTAGATCCCGCCATCGGGGTTTATATAATTGATCGATACACCTACTACGCACTGGAATTTTTAGAAGGAGTGCAGGTTAATAGTAAGAAAACTATGGGAGAATTCGTAAGTAGTATCTGTTCTAAAGTTCATTCCAAAATGTATAATACATACGTTTATTTAAGTTGTCCGTTTGCCCGAAACGCGTTTGTATTTCAACGGTTGGTGTTCGGAAAGATCTGTACCCGAAGGATCCTTATAAAGTACCAATAACAGATTTTTTCGGATCCATCAGGCCTACTGAAATATCAGCAGGCGTAATGAATGTTACATTATCAACAATTCCATACGATCAGTAAGTAGGAAATATTAGTACAAAACAAAAAACATTAAATATAAATTTTTTAGATTCGAACGAAAAACAATTAGCAGGCCTATTCCAGCGTTGTTCTACGAACAGTTTCCTAGTCAATTGTTTTTGTAAGGTTCATTTGTGTTAGGCAGAGGAAGTATTAAAAAACTTAACAACAAAAATGTTTATATCTATTTTTGGGACGACCTGGACGTAATTCTAATTGTTCCTCCTCCTGAAGTGTAATCAGTAACAATCGTGTTATCTGCGTCCCCTATTTTCGATAGAGAAGCAATAAACTTTTGATTCTCCACATTCTCCTCACACAGATTGCGGATGGTAAGAATGGTCCATTCTTTTATAACTGAAATGAGAAACAAGGATCTTATAATGAATGTTTAGGATGAGTTCTAGCTTACGTGGATTTCTCGCATCTAAATTGGTGCATTCGAGAATAATTTGTATTAATCCTGTCTCTCGTGCCAAATCTTGATTGGTTTTGTTTTGATATAGTAAGTTTGCTAGTGCCTTCACTAATGAAGATTTTAGTGAAAAGGAAATATCCTCTTCGATTTTGATTTGACTTTTGCCTTGTTTTGTTTTGAGAATCTCTTCTATCTTCTGAACTGGTGTGAACATGTTTACGTTCTCGCTTTTTCCTAACTCATGCAGTTGGCGCAGAAGATCTGTCGGTAGAAAATTACAAGTAATTTAATTCGTTGAGTTCAGTATTTCTTATCATTTACAAACAAAACAAGGGTAGGTGCTAAATACTGATCACGATTTACTCTAACATACTTACAACCCATGTTCAGGAAAACTGTTTTGTATAACTGCAAGAATTGTCCATATGGATACACGCATGTTGCGTCCGATAAGAGCATCAGTAGTGTGAATAATTCTTCCGAGTTATCTAAATCGATGCAAGTTTTGGCATTCAAAAGTACGTCACATTTTTTGTTGAAATCAATCATCAAATGATGGAACAGTTCTTTGTTTATCGGTGGACTTTGCCGATCATCCATACGAATATATTCTATCAAATAACGTAAAAATTGAAGTCGTCTTTCGACATCGATCTTTTCATATCCTTCAAGGATCTCGGCAGTCTTACATATCAAATATTCCATAAATATACTAACAAATTCAGGTAGATCATTTTGTGTTAATCGAGCCTTTTCTACGTTGAGTAACAATATTTCCAGTGATTCCTGAGCATCTAAGCTGTGCTCTGCTTTGGTTATGAATGAATTGTAAACAAGCATCGTCGATGCATTCGCGAACCTAGAGTTGCATTGAATACTTTGTAGAAGAAATTCTTTCAATTCCTTCAATACCATCTCTTGGTTGGGTTTATTCTGAACACATAAATTAGCTGCTAACTGGAGACAATTTATTCGGATATTTTCTTGTACCGACTCGTCTGGAAGAATTAATTTTAGTTTACCCAGAAGGTTTTCCTTTGACATCAGCTCATTTTGAAACGATTCACCCATGGCACAAGATTGTTTCAGCAGTTTGAGGCATTTAAGGCTAATTTCTATTTGGGAATCATCATTCGATTTATAGTTGCTGAAGAAAATTCGCAGTATTTCATCTGACTGGTTTTTGAAGTCATGGTAGTTGGAAGTACTGAAATATGTTATTGAATTAATACAGAAAAATACGTTTACAATAGACAGTCGTTTGGAACTTTTCAATTATATTGTTATCTTTTATTTATCAAACATCGATTGTTTTGCATAGGTATATCTCGCTAGGTCCAAAATAACATTTTTGAATTATTTCTAATAGTGAATTAGGAACCCTTCCGGGTATGAAGACTCTCATTAATCAAATCATAAATCAGTAATATCAACGTTACCTGATATCGAGCTTATCTAAACCTGCGAGAGCTAGTTCTAAATTTTCCTCGAATTGTCGAGTTTCTAAGTTACTCATGGCTATGATAGAGAATTGAAGTTTAAACTGGGAAAAATACTCGCGAACGTCGAGAATTCAGGCAAATAGAGCCTAACTTCAAACTTGACCTCTGCCAGAAAAGATTATCCTTATTATTGACTACTTTGACATGATGTGTGTTATGACAGCGATGAACACCAAATAACACTACACAAGATGATAACGCCTCATATGGTAACATTAGTATTAGTGAATGAATTCACGATACTAGGGATGTCCACAAATCTAAATTTCTAGCAATTTTTTTCCTTTGAAAACATCAGTAAACTATACTCTGGTAAACTGGAGGAAGCTTGCGTATTAACGCAACCTCAGTAAAAGTTGCGCTTATAAAGAGCAATAGATGGTTATCGGTTACCCGTACACAACAATGCAAGTACAATGAAACTTTCTTCACGTGCTAGTCAAAACAGCCACATGAGGCTACTTAAATTGAAAATTTGGAACCTCGGCCGTTCAAAGCCGTCAAAGTGATGCAGTCCGATCCAAAGACCAATCGAAAACGGCGGCCTCTTGTGCACCAACTTTTAACCGGCTCATTGCTGGATCTATTGAAAGCTAGTTACTACACCTTAGAAGATGCAGCGCATTCGCACATTAACATTACTTTCACTACGCTGGTGTTAATATATGTACGTACCAACTGATGTACTTAGATCATATTTCTAAAGATACCCCTTCATATCTCATGATGCGACCAATCTTCCAAAGATTCCAAAGTTACGTACATTTTTTTTATATTTCATCAATACTCATAATATTTATATTTTTCACTAACCTAAGTTTTCTATTCTCTTCGGAAGCAAGGGAACGGTTCGCATCGGTTTCAGTTCTATTCATAAGCGGCCCTTACACGAGTCATTAAAAATGTCATTACTAAAAAAAATATCATTTTAATGAACGTGTAATGGTGCACTAATGACGAGATTTCTAACAAATTTGAAATACATCATTAGCGGCCCTTACACGAGTCATTAAAAATGTCATTAATAAAAAATAATATCATTTTAATGAACGTGTAATGGTGCACTAATGACGAAATTTCAAACAAATTTGAATTACATCATTAGTTAGTCATCATTTAAAATGACAATTTTAATGCTCGTGTAAGGGCCGCTATTACTTAGTCATAATTTAAAATTACATTTTTAATGCTCGTGTAAGGGCCGCTATAGATGCCAGGCGAAAATTCAAATATCTTCAGGCAGGGTTGTAAATCTCTGTAAACTCAGAAAAGAGCCTGCGGATTTCATGTTTTGTATAAAGAATGATGCACGGAACTGGTTTAGCGAGCAAATGAAATAAATGACGCAACTTTATTTTAGTAATTTAAAAAAAAGTTTGCAACAAAAGTATGTCTACGGACTCGAATGGACCGGTCCGTTAAAAGGTTAATCAAAACAAAAAGTATGTCTGCAGCAGGGCCACTTTTATAGAGAGACAGTCAGGCCAGATTTAATATAGAGTACAGATTTTATACAGATTTCCTAAATTTAATACAGATTTTAAAAAAGATAGAAAAATCAAACTTTCCGTCTGAGCTATCTATTAGTATTTGATTACAATGACGAGATAAAAGTTTATTAATCAATGGACAAATAACAAATTTGAATGGAAATCTCTTGTGCAGATGTTTAATGATAAACTCTGAAATACATTTATATTATAATTTGATACCAATTTGCACTAATATTCAAGGAAATCATGTCATCATGAAACTTTATTGTCGGACTTAGAGTTGTATGACCTCACTGGTCGTTGCATATTGGAATTCCATGTCAACTTATGAAGTCCCGTGTCCCCAGCAAGCCGTTCTAGTTTTATTTATTCGACCAGTTCTTCTGTCAAATTTAAAACTGGTCTACGATGCCGTTCTATTTTTTTTGTATATTTGAAACACGAGTAAAACACTGTTGGGGCTGCCAGTTTTTCTTGTTATAAAATCCAGATTAAAATTTTGTAACTGACATAAATTATGCATCTAGAACTAGAACACTCCTGAACATGCCCTAAGAGCAAATTCAGCAGCTAGAAGTTCTATATGGAAGATCTATAATAGAGCAGAAACTGGAACAAACGTATCTCCAGCAAGCCGTTCTAGTTTTATTCATTCGACCAGTTCTTCTGTCAAATTTAAAACTGGTCTACGACGCCGTTCTATTTTTTGTATATTTGAAACACGAGTAAAACACTGCTGGGGCTGCCAGTTTATCTAGAACTAGAACACTACTGAATATGCCCTAAGCAGCCCACTTTTTAAGTGATTATCCACACTTGAAAGTTGGGCGACGCAACCGAACGAACTTCTTAGCTGCTTCTAGAATACATTGTTCATCTTGTTCGGAAGAACTTGTTCTGTACTTCGAACTGTCAAAAATTGTCACGTGTTTTCTTAAGCAGCTAGAAAGTTCACGCGGAACTTGATCTATTAGGTTTTGCACGAATAAGGTTTTGCACGAACGTGACATAACCTCACAAAAATGAACAGAATCAACTTTTTTTGACAGTCGAGGTGTACTTGTTTACAGTTTAAAAGTTCATCAGAAGTTCATCGTTGGAATGTAAAAATTGCAAGTCGCCTCACACTCAACAGATTCATACATAAATCGCTCCTTGATGCTGGAAACACATACAGCGCAATCTTTTTAGTTATTTTCACTGTGGAATACGATTTTAACAGGCACTTTTCCGTCATTTTTCAATTTTTAACTTGCAGTCGAAAAACAAAACAAATACACCTCAACTGTCAAAGATGAACTTGATTCATCGGCAGTTTATTTGTGTCGTCATCGTGCAAAACCTAATATAACATAACCTCACAAAAATGAACAAAATGAATCATGAAAGTTCACCTTTTGACAGCTATCAGTGGTTTGTTTATGTGTTCATTGCGTTCATTCTAATTTGAATACGTGTTAATTAGGTTTTGCACGAACGTGACATAACCTCACAAAAATGAACAGAATCAACTTTTTTTGACAGTCGAGGTGTACTTGTTTACAGTTTAAAAGTTCATCAGAAGTTCATCGTTGGAATGTAAAAATTGCAAGTCGCCTCACACTCAACAGATTCATACATAAATCGCTCCTTGATGCTGGAAACACATACAGCGCAATCTTTTTAGTTATTTTCACTGTGGAATACGATTTTAACAGGCACTTTTCCGTCATTTTTCAATTTTTAACTTGCAGTCGAAAAACAAAACAAATACACCTCAACTGTCAAAGATGAACTTGATTCATCGGCAGTTTATTTGTGTCGTCATCGTGCAAAACCTAATAGATATGTAAACAAACCACTGATAGCTGTCAAAAGGTGAACTTGATTTATCGACAGTTCATTGGTAGTTCATTCGAGTGGTCATCGTGCAAAACCTAATACTTTCAAGTTCTCAAAAGTACTTTTAAGCAGCAAGAACACTGTACTTTTAAGCACCAAGATAGTGGATTTTTTCAAGTAATTGTGGAACTTCTGGTTGCTCGGATAGCAATCGAAACAAACGACACAAATGCCGTTATTCATTGAAAAACATTGGTGGCGTGGATTGTTCTGGTTTAGCACTTTAGAACAGAAATGGCAATAAAACACCGTCAGAATACTGCATTTCTGCTCGAAAGTGCAAAACCACACCAACCCACGTCACCAGTGTCTTTCAATGAAAAACGGCAAAAAACAGCTGGGACACAATAAACGACTTTATCGACCACCCATCTGACACCGGTATGTGAGCACCAGCCACTTGAAAGTATACCGATTACGTCGAGCCCCTCGCGTTTCGAGCCCCAAACATTGCGATGTTTTGATATTCATCGCGACTCTCAAATTGTGAAAATTATCTCCACTTGATATCCCAAAACACTGTCTGCTGTATTTTAGGTAAACCGACCAGTTATTGTGAGAGAGTCGACCCAAAATTTACTAATTTTCGTGCACTAAACAAGGTAAACGCGTAAACAAAAGTATTACTGTTTGTTTGTTTACGTTGCAATCAGCTGATTTTGAAGTTCCGATTTTTATCTCATCAAGATGGCGTCGTGACAGGGAGCCGTTATCGACGAAGATGCTCTGACAGCATTTATATCCGGCATGACGTGCCCTATTTTGGCTATGCACACCACGCCAGAATAGAAGACGAATTAGATTTTTTATCGTGACATCACAGATGAACAAGAATTCATCCTTGACAGTTCAGCGGTACTGTTTACAAACAAGCTTAAACAAAATCGAGGAACACATATCAAACAATCATCTTTACACTTCACAACTAGCCACTTTTGTTCAATAAATCTCTGAAACGAATCGTTAACAAATGTTTTGAAACTCTATTTAGGCGATATGGACCGTTAACGTTCGCATCCGTTTGTCAACAGACAAAAAAAAACAAAAAACTCTGTTTACAAACAGTACCGTTGAATTGTCAAAATGTGCTCTCCCGATTGAGGTTAGCAGTGACGGTAAAAAAACCTAATACGCCCTTTTAAGCTTAAATCTCAAGAGATCGCAGCACACAAAATACAAACAGAATATCACGACAAAAAAAACTTATATAGGGTGATTTTTTAAGAGCTTGAGAACTTTTTTAAACAATAAAACGCATAAAATTTGCAAAATCTCATCGGTTCTTTATTTTAAACGTTAGATTGGTACATGACATTTACTTTTTGAAGATAATTTCATTTAAATGTTGACCGCGGCTGCGTCTTAGGTGGTCCATTCGGAAAATCCGCTTTTTTATCGACAAATTTTGTTCAGCGATGAGGCTCATTTCTGGTTGAATGGCTACGTAAATAAGCAAAATTGCCGCATTTGGAGTGAAGAGCAACCAGAAGCCGTTCAAGAACTGCCCATGCATCCCGAAAAATGCACTGTTTGGTGTGGTTTGTACGCTGGTGGAATCATTGGACCGTATTTTTTCAAAGATGCTGTTGGACGCAACGTTACAGTGAATGGCGATCGCTATCGTTCGATGCTAACAAACTTTTTGTTGCCAAAAATGGAAGAACTGAACTTGGTAGACATGTGGTTTCAACAAGATGGCGCTACATGCCACACAGCTCGCGATTCTATGGCCATTTTGAGGGAAAACTTCGGAGAACAATTCATCTCAAGAAATGGACCGGTAAGTTGGCCACCAAGATCATGCGATTTGACGCCTTTAGACTATTTTTTGTGGGGCTACGTCAAGTCTAAAGTCTACAGAAATAAGCCAGTAACTATTCCAGCTTTGGAAGACAACATTTCCGAAGAAATTCGGGCTATTCCGGCCGAAATGCTCGAAAAAGTTGCCCAAAATTGGACTTTCCGAATGGACCACCTAAGACGCAGCCGCGGTCAACATTTAAATGAAATTATCTTCAAAAAGTAAATGTCATGTACCAATCTAACGTTTAAAATAAAGAACCGATGAGATTTTGCAAATTTTATGCGTTTTATTGTTTAAAAAAGTTCTCAAGCTCTTAAAAAATCACCCTTTACAAAGACTATTACC
Organism: Malaya genurostris; assembly: GCF_030247185.1. Lineage (NCBI taxonomy): Eukaryota > Metazoa > Arthropoda > Insecta > Diptera > Culicidae > Malaya > Malaya genurostris. The sequence continues at coordinate 72,756,277 of NC_080570.1, read as the reverse complement.
AAAATCCCGGAACAAACATATTTAACCAGAATAAAAAACAAATTAAACTAGAAATCCAATTAAACGAATTGGAACCTATGGAAACCGGTTCCACTCGGAGCCGATTAAACATTAATAAGAGAACCATAAACAATCACGAGACGACAAAGAACCTATATCGTGAAGAGTCCCCACCAGAACCAACTTCGGAATCAGAATATAAAGAAGAAGGAGAACTGGATATAAATTTTCACTTGGCCAATACAAACCACAAGAGAACCAAAATTATTTAGCAAAGTCAAGCAAAGCAAAGTAAAGCAAAGTCTTGGCATTACATTCCTTTTGTGGAATTTGGCCATTCTGTTTCAACAGACTTCGCAGCCGATTCTTAGCGTACAGAATCATTGCATGGCTAGTACTATGGATCCTACTGACACTAAGAATCCTGCCAGATCGGAGCTCGAACATACGACAACTGGCTATTATTTACCCTATTTAAATTCATCCATGTTGATAGACACAGGAGCGAACAAAAACATTATCTCACCCAACATTTTAGAAAATACCAAAATTTTTTCAAATACAGAAATCAAGAACGTGTGTGGAACCAGTTACGTTCTTCAATGGTGATTTCAAATCAAACTCATTCTACGTTAAAAAATCCACCCCTTCTTCGATGGTATATTTGGTTGGGGATCACTCGCCAAATTGAAGTCACACATTAATTACGAAAACGAAACTATAACATTACTCGACAAACATCTTACTCAAAATTCTATCCAGCTAGATTCTATAACCACACGGAGAACCCTTCGATCATAAAATTGCGATATCGCAGTTTTTGATTTTTGCGATAGTTGATTTAACTAATTTCTTTTTGATTCAACCAATATGGTTTTTGATTTGCATATATTCAAGTAGTTGAAAAATATGTTGTTTTGAATGCTGTCAAATGTCGGAGACAGTTGAAAGCAAAACAATAATCGCAATGCAAAATCAACAACTTTTTAGTTGAACTCTGTTTGCGTCGCTTCAAAATGTCAATATCGATGGTTAAAGCGTTTGGTGAAATTGTGTTCATTCGATTTGAGAATTTTATGATAACAAGTGTTTATCTAACAGCGGTGTTGTGATAAAGTTAACCTTGTTTAAGATGAAAAAGATTAGGTGACAAATTAGAAAATGTTTATGAATAATCATCTCGTAATCTTTCAGGTATGCGCAAAATTTTATGCTTCAAATTCGATCATTATTTACTTCCAGCAGACTGTTTTACTTCCAGCTGTTTGATACCGATGATGATGTTCATGCATTAGCAATAAAACGCTTTTTGACATGAATTTAATTTATAAAAGTAACAGGAGCGAAGGATTTCAAACACACAGAACGCGCTGCGTTTGAATGGAGCGTTTGAATTGCCGTCGCAAAATTTCAATTCCCAGCGGTTGATGCACCCAAGCTCTTATAAATTGACTATAATTATCAGTGCATAACTTTAACTAAAACAAATAAAACCGATTTATTTGTCAACTAACCGAATTTTGTTTCAATAACAACATCAGTTATTTCAACTAAAATATTTGTTGAAATTGAAAGGTATGTGTCCTCACTAATTGACAGCTTTTTTTCAAGCATTTAAATTAGTTGTTTCAACCGTCGTTTCTGCTAATCGAAAAACAAAAGTGACAGTTTAGTTAAAACAACAATCGATTAGTTGTACCAAATTTTAACCAATCGACTTCAGAAAATCAACTAATATTCTGGTTGAAATGGGATCGCGGGTGGTTCCGTGCACTGCGTAACCATAGAAACAACAAATAATGGCGATTGGTTTGTACCAACTTATCAAAAGCTTTGCAACTCATGCATACCGGTTTGTACAAAGCAGAAAACAAAAAGTCAGTCATACACATATAATGTTTTCGCTAGAGAAAACTGACACTGACACTGTTTGTTTCATCAAACAAACACTTTTCATGAAACTGTGTTGATTTCGCACTTAGCAACGGGGGTTTGAGCAAACCTGATATAAAAACCAGGTTCGAAACTGACTCGATTTTCAGTTCAACAACGTTGAACCTAGGTTCAAAACTGGATTCAAAAAAACGGCTTGACAGCCGTGGAAACTGGGTTAGGTTTGGCATCAAGCGAAAACGACAATAATTTCTTCATTCAAACACCCTGTAAAATTACCAAAACTTCGACTAACCGTTGACAACTTTGACACGATACCTCCAAACAGCATCAACATTCTAAAAAAGTACTGATATAGCAACTAAAATTAAAAAAGTCATCTTTCGAAACTAGAGAAGTCCGAATTGCTAAACGTTCTGGAAAAAACACGGAAATGTAATTTAAAGAAACGAGGAGAAATTTACGTCCACTTCCGCAACCAAGCATAAAATTCATACTACAAATAACTCCCCAAATTATACAAAAAATTATCGGTACCCTCACCAATTCAAACAGGATATCCATGAACAAATCCAGGAGATGCTAGACAACGGTATCATCCGACCATCTAAAAACCCGCAATCATCTGCCATATGGGTAGTCCCAAAAAAAGGGTGCCTCAGGGAAAAGAAAAGTACGAGTTGTCATCGATTATAGGAAGCTTAATGAGCATACCGTCGATGACAAATACCAAATCGAAGAAATATTGGATTCTTTGAGAAAATCTGAATACTTTTCAACAATCGATCTGAAATCGGGATTCCATAAAATTCCAATAATCCGAAACATATTGAAAAAACAGTCTTTTTCACAAATTTCACATTTTGAGTTTACCAGAATGCTTTTCGGGTTTAAAAACGCTCCCGCAACTTTTCAGAGAGCCATAAACAACGATCTCAACGAATATATTAGAACCAGATGCCATGTATATCTAGATAACATCATCATCATCGGATATAATCTGAAAAACTACTTAGAAATTTGCCACTAATTTTAACACGTTTATCTGAATTCAATTTCAAAATTTAACTGGATAAATGTGAATTTTTGAAAAAAGAGTCAGAATTTTTAGGACCCATTATCGGGACCCGTCCGAAGGAGTGAAACAAAAACCCGAAAAAATGGAGAAAATGGCCATTATCGAAAACCTAAGACAAGACCTGACAACTGGCTTCTTATTCTTCCTTCCGAATCATCCTTCTCGTCATTTTCGCCCTGTGGAATAAATACCAACGTATCGGCTACAGTGTAGCCATATTTACAGATTTTTTATTAACTATGATAGGAAAAAAATATAACATTTAAATTTTTAGACTTTAGGCTTTTGATTTGAAATGAACATGAAAAATGTTTTGGTGAATGCATTTCTTTATTATATATTAATGCTTAAAAGCAATTAATTTAGTTTTGATGACAAAACACGAAATATCTCATGTTGAACGCAAAATCGAATCCATTGTTGGCGTATTACCGGATCTTTTGGAAACCGGAAAAAGTCAGGTTTGGATAGAAATGCTTAGTGCGACCACAGTGTGGAACACAACAGTTCATTCTTCTCGTAAAACTGAACACACTTTCGAGTTTACACTAATTTAACAAATCTTTTTTGGTTACACTTTAATTCACTAAAAAGAAAAACGGCTTGATGTCTATTTTAATTACACAGTGCTTCCACTATAAACATTTATTACCAATGAGATTGAAAAGAAGTGAAACATTCTCCGAAAATTTTCATTTTCATTGGTGAGCTAAAATTATACATTTTAATAAATTTGTTTTCTGATTTTCTTTATACTTGGCATCATTGCTCGCGTACCCTGCAAAAGTTTTTTCTATTCACAATGTGCAGGTAGCAACATCAAAATCAGCCAATCAGAAACTGGTCCATTTTGGAACAAAGCAGCCCCCCCAGATGTCAGGTCTTGTCTTAGCCGAAAACCTAAAAAGAAATCAAGCTATTGGTTGGCACATTGTCGCAAAACTGAATTACCGGTAGCGACACCTGCAAATTAGAAATGGAACCAAAAAAAGAGGGTTCTTCGAGAATTTTCATATCGGCTGTAGTGATTTGCAATATTTTATTCATATATTCAATAGAACAAACAGATATCAGCAATAAAAGTAAACTTGAAGTAGAAGAAAAACGAATTCAAAGTGATTACTACTACTTTTTTTTTAGTGTAAACTACGATTAAACATAGAAAATATTCAGAAATGTGTGAAATCGGGTAAGGTTAGGTTTTTTCGGATCAACATTTTTTTAAACAGATACCAGTGTAATGTTGATTTCACGAGTATTAGAATTTATAGCGATCGAGTACCATTTATTTTGGATACTTTATTTGTTATTTCCGGGCATTTCGCACAATTAATTAAGATCAACGTTACCACCTCAGAGTAAAAATATTTTCTTCCAAACATTATTTACATTTCACCCATAATGCAATATCGATCAAATGACCGCCTCCATTCAGCGACCCTTTTTTGGAATTCTTCGATTGGCTGACATACGTTTTTCGCCACAGTATGAATTGTGCTGACGGAAAGGTGCCGAATGCCTGTTACATTTTTTTACGATAGGCATATGTATGGGATAACCGAAACCCGTCCCGAACCTGAACCCGACGGGCACTGGTTCCACAGTTGAACAATTGTTTTCGTTACAATTTCTGCCCGCTTTTGAATCAAGCTTTAAATCAAGCCTTGACTGAAATGATAAAGACTGCCGTTTCAGAATATGGTTGATTTGACAAAATCGGCTACATGCAGAGAAATAGAGTTACAGTGTAACTGAGATTCTAATATATTGAGTCTGTTGTTCTAAATTGGCCTAAACAATTTAGAACAATTATTCGAATCAAATACAACTATTTTTGAATTAAAATTTGAATCAAACAAAACTCTTTTTGAATCAAATTTAGTGTGGCAATGCATATTAGATTCAAATATATTGATATATGGATCCAAATTTCAAAATTTTATTGAATCAAATCCAAAATTTATTGGATTCAAATGCTTGTTACAGTACATTGAATGTATTTGAATCAAATATGTCGTTGGATAGATTCAAATAAAAAAATATGTTGACTCTTGAATTAAACTGAATCAATTATACTGAGTCTTAGTTTCAAATTCTTTGTTGTTGATTGAAATTTTTCGTCCTTGAATCAAACCAAATACCATAGATCAGTGTTGGTGATTGCCGAAAATTTGACAGAAGTGGCTGTATTGCTATCTATTTGTATATAAAATTTTCAATCCGGTAGAAGATGCTACAAGAAATCGTGTCTCTCAATGCATGAATCGTGAGAGAATTTTTCTACATTTCTTCGCTCCATTTCATACTCTGAGTATTTCACGGCCCTTAAAAAAATCACAGTCTAATAATGATCGTTGCTGTGGCCTGTGTGGAATTTCCCAAGAGAGAATCGCAAGTTGACAAGTATCGCAGAAAATCGAATCGATGATTCGACTTGATGATTCTCATACTACAACTTATTCAAAGGTTATATGCACATAGTTAGAATAAGCGGCAATAGTAAAATGATTCTATCGCAATTATCCACTGCCCATACATAATCGGATCGCGAAACGAGAATAAACGGCTATCCGCATTAGGTCGATCCGACCGATCCGAGCAGAGAAAAAGTAAACGCCGGAGAGCTCGGTACGGTCGGATCGGCCTAATGCGAACAGGGCTTAAGTGACCGATTGTTGCTTCAGAGAGAATCCCCAAAGCAGCGAGCTAACCTTTGATTCTCAGCAATGTTATCGAGAGAAATTCGCTCTCGCACTGGTGTCTATTCTATGTTATTCTAGCAATGCTGGGTTTTTGTTGTTGCGATGATATCCGTATCTCTTTGATGGCACAGATTGAATCGTGTGAAGAGTTGCGAGCGATCGTTCTTTGATACGATAAAAGCCATCCTTGCCAGAGATTATTGATTCTAATTTTTTTTTATTCAAGCATTGGTGCTAGTTGGTTTTGTGATATTTAACACAACTTTTTCTATGATTTCATTTTGTTACATCATTCAAACGGAAAACGTCGTTCGATGAAGTAATAACTTTCGTAGCAGTTGACGAATTGAAACCAGGGTCGGTGAAACATGTAAAATTCAGGTGGGTAATTTTTCATACCGGGGTAACGACTCACTATTTTAAAGTACACTAAAACCTCAATTTACGCGAATTTAATTTACCCGACTTTTTTCACGCGTTTTATTCGAAATAACGCGATTTTTTATTTAATTTACGCGATGATCGCGTAAAAAAAGGTTTTTGAATAATGATGGAAATTTCAATTTATATAATTACAAAACAATCTAACATACTGCAGGAAATTGAATATTATGAAATGTACATTAATTAATTGTTTAATTTCAAAGAATCTAAATAAGAGCGTGGGCATCCAAAAATTTTCTGGAAAACAAATATTGTATAAAATCGCTTTTATATAACTATTAAGTGCGGTATGTACTCGTAGTACTATTTAAAGAAAATGGGCATACTGTGATAAGATCTGTAGAAGAACTTGCTCATTCAGAGCCTCCTCGGAAAAGGCCTACCAACGTAACCGATGATCCTGACGAAAACTTCCTGGAGTTTTGGTCTTAAGATCTACCAGTGTAACAAAGTGCATTAACAAACTTATCGTTCTCGGTCTGCTGAATGCTCGTATTAATCTTAAGATCTGTTTTCACTGAAGTTCTTGGGCGACTGGGAACCTACCTGGAACAGCTAAAAATAAACAAGTAAACAATGTGTAGCTCGAGAGTTTGAACTACAAACAAAAAATGTATTAGCCGTTGTAGTTCTTGTTGTGAGACAGTGTAGTTCATAAGGACAGTATTCCAAGTAGTTCTTGGATCTTGGGACATCTCTTAAGCATTCTCATAGTCACAGAACATACTCAGAAGGGCCTCAGGCGCTAACGCATTAGACGTGGTAGGATTGTTCATGTTATTTACACTAAAATCAAATGAAATTTGAAAAACATTTTTTTCCCTTAAAATTTTAAAATAACGCGATGTTTTATTTAATTTACGCGAAATTTTATTTACGCACCCCGGCTCTGCGCGTAAATTGAGGTTCCAGTGTAACCCTTTGTTCTAACGGAAGTTATATTTATCCCTTAAAAGTTCAAGGTCGTTTATTTCTTAATGTTTTGTTTCTATAAAACCTTGCATGTAACGGAGGACTATCCAGCTAGTTTAAATACAAAGGCAGCAGGCTTCCATGATCCGTTTTAACTTATTCGTGTCTGCGAATTTTCATAATTTGTTTTTAAGATTTTTCCAGGTCATCCAGCATTTCCTCGAATACAAAGAAACAACCGATCTTCAATCAAAATGTGGCGCAAGTCGAACGGAGCATAAATCAAATCCATGAACAGTCCAGCCGCTGATGTACATAACGCATTGATCAATAAGTCCCGGGACTGGCTCAGAGATGACGTTTGTGATGTCGAACTAATCTCATTTTTCGAAAGTACCAACCTTTAGAGAACATGTGTCACATTTTAACATCAATAGCATCACAAACACTGAATATAAGACGTTACATATAAGCGGCTTTACTAATTCAATTATGAAAAATGGAAACAACAAAAAAAAAAACCGTGTATTGATAAAATATAACTTTTTAAAGGGAAAAATTCAGCGTAAACCCAGCACTAGCTTAAGAAGTTTTCCCCCACTCGGATCCATTAAAAATAAAGGCTTGTGGTGTTCTGATTTTGAACGTGGCCGAATGAAACAGTCAACCGGAAAAGTTTTTTTACGATCTTGTATGAAAATCTGGGCATAAAAAAAATCTTTTCCAAATGGATGCCGCGTTTGCTCTCAATGCGTTTGTATGAAGCAATGGACGAAACATGGATCCACTATTTTAATCCGGTGTCATACCAGTATTCGTACTGAAAAAGTCACCCGAAAACGTACCAGGTAGTTGAACAATCATGGCGTCTGTTTTTTAGATGCTCGAGATATCATTAACATCGACTACCTTGAGCTAGAAAGTACCTTCAAAAGTGATCATTACATCGATTTATTGATGCGTTTGAAGTGCGAAATCGCAAAAAACGGCCTCATAAGATGAACCAAAAAATCACCGTTAACCAAGACAATGCATCGTGACATAAGTCAATGAAAATATTAAACGAATTGGGCTGCAATCTGTTCCCTCACTCACCTTATTCACAATAACCTAGCCCCCAGTGACTGCTAGTCCTTTACTGATCAGAAAAAGACACGCAAGTTAAAAATATTTCCCTCGAACGAGACAGTCATCACTATAACTGAAGTCAATATTCAGGTCATTGACAAATAATTCTATAAGGATGGAGTCTATTCGATACAGAATCTTGTTTTGTATGAGTAATTTTATTAAATGCGAACGCACTCATTGAAACCCAGAAATCTTATGAAAACCGTGTACAGACGAAACTGTCTTATTTGCTAAAGGAATCCATGACAATGATTTTCATTCCTAACTGAAGTTCCAATCTCCAATTATCTGAAATATGCGTAGAAATATTTCCAAGCAGTTTGTGTTTGTGACATTGAAAATCAATTCAAAATGATTGAGATATTAATGTTCAAAACCTGTTTGTAAAACATAAACGTAGTCCTACGTCAAAAGATTTTGAGTGATTTTATTTATGTGAAAATATAGAAGCTGAGATGAGACAAGTATCTTAGTATCTTAGCTTTCACTTTATACCAAAGGAGTCGAGCTTAAACATCTGCCGGAAAAATGCCGATAAAACACTTCTACCATTTACTATTAGATTCGTCAAAGCTACCAGAAGTTGTTACTTTCTACTGCATTCTTCTTTTGCCGGTTCGGATAGTAAAGGTTAAAAGACCTTTATCGGTACTTTCCGGTATATCGGAGACTTGAGTGGTTTACATTGATGAGATGCTTAAGCTTAGCTGGAAGGGGAAAGTTAAGTTACTAAAAGATTTCTGGTTGCTCAAAAAAGATCATTCAATATTGGATAATCTTAATAAATATATTGTAAAAAAATTCACTTCCTTGCTCTACATTGAGAACTAGCATTCTATAATTTGGATTTTATTTATTACACTAAGGTCTCTTTTTACACGGTTTATTTTCGCACGGTTTTTTTTATACACGGCTTTTTTACACGGATTCCGGAATCAACACGGTTTTCGCAATCAACACGGTTTCTGATGAAAGTATAAAAAGAACAGTCATTTGTTTTTTTTGAGAAAAATTTAAAAAAAGGGAACAGGTTGTCTGTAAGAAAACGATTATGAGAGTTGATTTAAAGTTTGAAAGTGAACTAAAATCATTCATTCAACAATTCACGGGAGTATTGACTGTCGTTCCATGAAATGATTAATCAGTCTTCAGATCTTGAACCCCTGTCGTAAATTACACGACAACGTCTCTTCCGCTCAGTTGTGGTGTATGATGTCAGCATCGTCATTGATATCATCGAGAATTTCGGAGCGTTGAAGAAGTAGTCAAATTTACTTCAACTCTTCATCATATCGAGCAGTACAGTATTTCATGCCCATTTGAATGATATAGCTCTAGTAGTATTATGATTTACGCCGATGAAATGAGTTGCTTCCGCATGACACATAGTTAACGCTCGTATCCGTACTGTATTTTACAGTATTGTACTGTATTTTCGACTCAAATACTGTGTACTGTTTTTTACCCTCAAATCTACTGTATTTCAATTTGTACTGTATTTTTACACTGAAATGTACTGTATTTTGTCGTGAATACGACTTACTTTACTATGAGGTGCCTTTTCAAAATTAGCCATATGGAAGAATGGGCAGAACTTAATCGTGAATATCTCGACTTGTATTAATAGTAGCAACATAATTCTTTCACCATTTCATCAAAAATATGATCAGGAATTTAGGATAATATTTTGAACAATGTGAGATAACTACAAACAACTCAAAAATTAAGTTTTCTCAAAATTTGAAAATAATGCGGAAAACTCTTTACTTTCGCTTGGATTTTTCGCGCAAGGACGACGATTTTGAGGCAGTCAGGCACATATCTTCAACTGAATGCGTATAAAAGGGAAACCGTGGTCGAAAATCGATCATTTCTTTTCGTGCGTTCGGTGGAAGTAGACGTCGTGGGAGTTGAACCATCAACCAGCAGCGACGGAGAGTGCACCTTTTGCGTGGTTAAAACCTCAAACGCTCAGGTAGCAACTCTCATTCGCTTGCTGGCCATCAAGACGAGAAGACTGCCATTGCGAGAGTTAAACCATCAACCAGCAGCGACGGAGAGTGCATCTTTTGCGTAGTTAAAACCTCAAACGCTCAGGTAGCAACTCTCATTCGCTTGCTGGCCATCAAGACGAGAAGACTGCCATTGCGAGAGTTAAACCATCAACCAGCAGCGACGGAGAGTGCATCTTTTGCGTAGTTAAAACCTCAAACGCTCAGGTAGCAACTCTCATTCGCTTGCTGGCCATCAAGACGAGAAGACTGCCATTGCGAGAGTTAAACCATCAACCAGCAGCGACGGAGAGTGCACCTTTTGCGTGGTTAAAACCTCAAACGCTCAGGTAGCAACTATAATTCGCTTGCTGGCCATCAAGGCGAGAAGACTGCTATTGCGAGAGTTAAACCATCAACCAGCAGCGACGGAGAGTGCACCTTTTGCGTGGTTAAAACCTCAAACGCTCAGGTAGCAACTCTCATTCGCTTGCTGGCCATCAAGACGAGAAGACTGCCATTGCGAGAGTTAAACCATCAACCAGCAGCGACGGAGAGTGCATCTTTTGCGTGGTTAAAACCTCAAACGCACAGGTAGCAACTCTCATTCGCTTGCTGGCCATCAAGACGAGAAGACTGCCATTGCGAGAGTTAAACCATCAACCAGCAGCGATGGAGAGTGCACCTTTTGCGTGGTTAAAACCTCAAACGCTCAGGTAGCAACTATAATTCGCTTGCTGGCCATCAAGGCGAGAAGACTGCCATTGCGAGAGTTAAACCATCAACCAGCAGCGACGGAGAGTGCACCTTTTGCGTGGTTAAAACCTCAAACGCTCAGGTAGCAACTCTCATTCGCTTGCTGGCCATCAAGACGAGAAGACTGCCATTGCGAGAGCTAAACCATCAACCAGCAGCGACGGAGAGTGCATCTTTTGCGTAGTTAAAACCTCAAACGCTCAGGTAGCAACTCTCATTCGCTTGCTGGCCATCAAGACGAGAAGACTGCCATTGCGAGAGTTAAACCATCAACCAGCAGCGACGGAGAGTGCACCTTTTGCGTGGTTAAAACCTCAAACGATCAGGCAGCAACTCTCATTCGCTTGCTGGCCATCAAGGCGAGAAGACTGCCACCGCGAGAGTTAAACCACCAACCAGCAGCGACGGAGAGTGCACCTTTTGCGTGGTTAAAACCTCAAACGCTCAGGTAGCAACTCTTATTCGCTTGCTGGCCATCAAGGCGAGAAGACTGCCATTGCGAGAGTTAAACCATCAACCAGCAGCGACGGAGAGTGCACCTTTTGCGTGGTTAAAACCTCAAACGCTCGGGTAGCAACTCTCATTTGCTTTTCGGTAGTCGTAACGAGAAGTTCAAATTTCAGATATTAGTTCCGCAATATAGGTTTAGTATTCAGAGCCTGCGTGCTGAAACTGTATTCCGGAACTAATTTCAGTTTTGAAATTGCAGTTCTAGAATTCAAACTGGATTCTGAGTCTGTTATTGGTTCTAAATTTAGTTCTTGAACTCAGGGTCCAGTTCTTTATTCCAGACTTCTTCTATTCGGTTCTTTTTAGAACCTGATAATACTCGTAAAGAATTATGCGGAAATTTACTTTACTGTACTCTATACAACTCATTCTGGTAGTCATGGCGGTCTTCAAGTTTCAGAGCTTAGTTTCGGAATATGGGTTTAGAATTCAGAGTCTGCGTGCTGAACTAACTCAATTCGTCACTCTTCATCACGAACGCTTTCATAAAAAGTTCTTTTCAGAGCCACCATTTTTTATTATAATGAACTATACTGCTTATTTCATAATATTTAATTGCGTTTCAGAATGTTTAATGTAACTAATATGTAATTTAGTCTAGGCGCATCGTTTAAATTTCTAGTAATGAAAGAGGGGGAAGTTGCACAATTCAAACAATCGATCAATTACCAATTCGAATTCGGAAGCATAAATAAAGCGTGTCATATTCGTATTCACGACATCCAGTTATGTCTCTGACATTACACACCCGTACTTTTTTTCACACTGAAATTTAATACAGAATTTTAAATCTTCAGCGCTTCGAATTTCGATCTGTGGCAGTACAAGAACAGTAACAACACGTAACGAATGTAGATGAGAACACAACAAACACAATTTTTTTCAATAATAATTCTTGTTCAGAGCGCGTCACAACAATCAAGCGAAACTTTGATGATTTCAGGGTCCGGCACTCGAAGTGTAACCAATTAAAAAGGCCATAAATTCAGTTTGGAAAATTACTTTTACTTAATTCAAAGTACAAAATGTGTAAAAATAATACAAAATTCAGAATCAATTCACTTTTGCTCGATATGACCACCTTTTGCCTTGACTATGGCCTTGAGACGGTCAAAAAACGAATCGCAAGCTGCCCGAATGTGACTTGCAGGTATTTTGGCCCACTCGCGGACAATAATTTTTTTCAGCGCCTCGAGACTGGTGTATCTTTTAGTTCGGACTTTGCTCTCCAAAATGGCCCAATTCCATAATTAGTGCGGCGTAAAGGCATTCTGAGGAGGTTGTTGTTGCGAAGAGCTCGTGCGCGAACATTTATGTTTATTTGACAAAGAAGTGCTGAACAATCGACATTGTTCAACAAAACGTCGGCGATTAGCAATGCACGGGACAGATCACGTCGCACCTTCAGTGTATCGAGTCCGATAAGCAGTCCGCGGCTTTCATAACTCGGCAACTGATGGGGATTATTCCATGGTAACTGGCGAAGAGCGAAACGAACAAATCTGCGCTGTATTGATTCGATTCTGATATTCCCATTATGGTAAAGCGGGTTCCATACCGCCGAACAATATTCGAGCGTTGAACGTACAAGCGAGCAGTAGAGAGACTTCAAACAGTAGATATCTGTGAAGTGCTTAACAGTTCTCATTACAAATCCCAGGCAACGTGAAGCTTTTGCAACAATGTACGAGATATGTTGCTTGTAGTTCAGTTGTTCGTCAAGAAAAACCCCAAGATCCTTGGCACATGTGACTCTATCTATCGTAGATCCTCGGAGACAATAGTCGAAACGTATAGGTGTTCTTTTCCGTGTGAACGTGATGATCGAGCATTTACTGATATTTAATGTCATTCGATTAATCTCGCACCACTCCGAAAAAATTTCTAGTTGACTCTGGAGGGAAATGGCATCTTCAGTTGTCTCAATAATTTTGAATAACTTAAGGTCGTCGGCAAATGATAATCGTGGGACACTCAGTAAAAAGTTCACGTCATTGAAGTACAGGAGGAAAATCAGTGGTCCGAGATGACTGCCTTGTGGAATGCCAGAAAAAGCAAAAAAATCATTAGATAGATCATCACCGATCTTAACCGCCAACCGTCGATTGCAGAGGTACGATTCAGTCCACTGAAGAAAACAGGAACCGAAACCAGTCGGTCCAGTTTGGTGATAGTAATAGCGTGATTTATTTTGTCAAAAGCAGCGGAGAGGTCCGTATATAAAACATCTGTTTGAAAAACGTTTGACATAGCATCTGTTATAAACGTCGTAAAGCTTAATAGATTAGTAGCAGTTGAGCGTTTCGGCATGAATCCGTGCTGAGTTTCTACGATATACTGCTTACAGTGATTGAAAATGGGTTCCAGAGCAACCAGTTCGAACAGCTTAGGAATTGCACTAAGTAAGGTAATGCCGCGATAGTTGTCGATATTCTTCCTGTCTCCTTTTTTGTGCACTGGATACATATAAGAAGATTTCCAAAAAACAGGAAATACTCCAGTCGTGAGTGACTGTTGAAACAGTTGACATAAGGGTGTTGCAATACCGCTGAAACATTTCTTCAAGACGACAGCGGGGATGCCATCGGGTCCAGGAGAATATGAAGACTTCATTTTAACGATAGCCTTTTGGACAGAGCTAATATCAACATTGATGAAATTCAACGATTGACTCAAAACAGGAACGTTCCGTGCTGCCTGGGAGATTTGATCCGTTGATAAAATATCTCTAGAAAAAACCCCAGAGAATTTCTTCATAAACATGTCGCAGATTTCTTGCAAGTTAGAAGTCGGTTGATGGTTGTAGTGTTGGCGGACAGGTACAACAGTGGGAAATTAGTTCTTCTATCGGGAATAACAAAACACGGTTCTGGTTTATGTTTTAACGTAAGAAAAGGAAATTGGCTTTATTGCTCTAATCACGGTTTTGAAAGGAATGACAGTAAAACACGTTTTTATGCAATCGTTGGATACAGTATTTCATTAGTGTGTGGTGAGCGAAAAAGTGTTGCCTGATGACTCAGGGTTGCTGCTTACTTGCCTGCTACACAGGGTTGTTCGTCATACGGTTGGTGATTGTTACACTGCAACACTCCTCCTCAATCCCCAACTCATTGCTCAGCAAGACCAAGTGATGTCGTGAAACGATGATGCTTGATTGCGGCGAGAGGCTTAGTGAGAATATCAGCGATCATGGAATCAGATGGGCAATATTTCAAACTGATGGGCAATATTTCCCGTTGATCGCACAAGTCTCGCACGAAGTGTTGACGCGTTTCTATATGCTTAGATCGCTTGCTCAAACGTTCAGAATTAACAAAACTCAAACAACTTTGGTTGTCCTCAAAAACTGTTGTGGGTCGATCCTGTTTTTCATCAAAATCGCTTAACAATCTACGAATCCAAACCAACTCTTGACAGGTCTCACTCAATGCACAGTACTCCGCTTCCATAGATGATAATGTCACGGAACTTTGTTTTCTACTTATCCAACTGATCGCTCCGCCGTTAAAGAAAATTACACATCCGTTTGTTGACTTTCTGGTAGAAACGTCTCCAGCCCGGTCAGCGTCTGAGTAGGCTACTAGATTATCATCAAATTCTTCAGGCTGTCCTAACACAAGCTTCCAATCTGCCGTTCCCTTGAGATAACGCAAGATCCTTTTTGCAGCTATCCAATCGCTTTCCACAGGACAACTCACTTTCCTTCCAAGAATTCCGAATGTATTGGCTATATCTGGACGGGCAGTAACGGCTATATACAGGAGCGTGCCCACTAAGCTTCGATACGTTTCTCCATTGGACAATGGATTGCTGATCTTCACGGTTTGTGGGTATCCAACATCCATCGGTGTGCGGCTTGGCTTCGCTTCAATTAATTCGTATCTTTGAACTGTTCTCTCGATATAGCTGCGTAAACTAATAGAGTAGATTCCACGCTCTTCGTTAATTTCCATTCCAAGAAAATAACGAGCTTTTCCTAGATCCGAGATTTCAAAAAACTGCTGCAAAGCCCGGTACGTTTCATCAATCATCAACTGGTTTGACGCTGCGACTAGCATGTCATCCACATAAACTAGAATGTACATTTTTCGACCGTTTGACATTGTCCTAAAGAAAAGACATTGATCGGTTGAGCTCCGCTTAAATCCTAGCTTCTTTAAAACTTCCGTAAGCTTCTCGTTCCAACAGCGAGCAGACTGCTTCAATCCGTAAATGCTTCGTTGGAGTTTGCATACGAGTTTTTCTTTCCCTGGAACTTCAAAACCCGGCGGCTGCCGCATATAGACAACCTCCTCAATTTTACCGTACAAGTATGCAGTTTTTATATCAAAATGTCTCAATTTTAGATTGTTTTTACCCGCAACGGAAAGTAATGTACGCATTGTAGTGTAACTAACGACCGGTGCATAGACTGCATCGTAATCTATCCCAAACTTCTGTGCGTAGCCCTGGGCAACCACGCGCGCTTTATACTTCATGATGTCCCCACGTTCATCCTCTTTGATTTTAAAGACCCACCGGCTGCCGATTATCTTCTGATTCGTTGGTGCATTCACAAGATTCCACGTTTGATTTTTAACATGAGATTGCATCTCATCCTCCATGGCTTGAATCCAAAACTGTTTCTCCGGTGATTTGATGGCTTCTTCATATGTGACAGGCTCTTCCACTGAGCGCACAGCAACACCGACAACGTAATCTGACAGTCTTGCAGGTTTCGTATCTCTTGTGTTTCGATATGGCAACTGTTTCCTCAAATTTTCGCCGCTTTGCTCTTCCTGAACTGCTACATTCTCGGATTTGTTGAAATCATCGTCATGAGCATCAGAATAATCATCATCCGAAACAATATCCTGTTCAGGCAATTTTCGCTTCTGCTTTGGCTCTCGAATTGAATCATTGCTTTTCTGTAGCTGTGAAATTTCTATCTGAGACGATCCATTATTCCATTCGATGAAGGTTGCGTCTCTGCTAACAGTGATTGTATCCGTATCACGATTGAGGAACCGATAACCCTTCCGGTCTTCAGCGTATCCAACAAAAGTCAGCTTCTTCGATTTGGGATCCAACTTACTCCGCTTCACTGATGGTATGTGAACAAACGCGTCACTACCAAATACGCGTAGTCGTTCCAACGCCGGTTCTGTTCCGTACCACCTTTCATACGGCGTACAGTTAATTACACGAGTAGGCAGTCTGTTTTGTAAAAATGCTGCCGTGCGAATTGCTTCCCCCCAGTACTTTTTCTCCATGTCTGCGTCCAGTAGCATGCATGAAGCCATCTCTTGAAGAGAGCGATTTTTGCGTTCTGCAACTCCGTTAGATTGCGGCGAGTACGCCGTGGTGAATTGAGATACAATACCTTCCTTGACATAGAAATCATTCAAGTTTTTATTTACGTACTCACAACCTCCGTCAGCTCTGATGACTTTTGGTTTACGTCCAAAGTAATTTTGGCAGAAACGTACGAAATCCTTAACTTTATCCTTAGCTTCCGATTTCTCCTTCAGCAGATAGATGACGACAAATCGGCTAAAGTCGTCGATCAAACTCAAGAAATACCGATTACCACTTGGCGTTATATTATTAAAAGGGCCACACAAATCGGTATGAATGAGATCCAAAATCTGTTTCGTTTTCTTATCCACTACACTTGGAAACGGCTTACGTGCCAGTTTACCTTCGAGGCAAGTTTCACACACCTCCTCTCTTCCGCATTCGGTCACAACTATACCACTTCCGAGCTGTTCGTTGATTACTTTATTCACTGCGTCTATATCCCGGTGGCCAAATCGCCGGTGCCACAAATGTCGACACATCTGTGTATGACAGTCCCGAACAGATTGCATCGCTCGTTCTACTGTTTTCAGTTTGTATAACGAACCGAAACGATCACCCACGGCGACGACGCTTCCCGAATTGTTCACAATATCGCAACCGACATCCGAAAAACGCACTTTAAAACCTTTGCTTGTCATTTTTCCGACCGATAATAGAGAACCATCTAGCTCGGGAACAAATAGCACATCTGTGATTCTGATTTCAATTGATTTTCCTTCACCATCGGTACCGTACATCCGCCCTTCGCCACTGCCAGCTGTTTTTGTTTTCTTTCCATCAGCTAACACGACATCAGCTCCTGAACGCTTCTCCAGTGAGGTAAAGAAACTTTTATCACTAGTCATATGACATGAAGCACCGCTATCCAAAATCCAGGTGTTTTTCATAGCATGCCCCGCGATAAAACACAACGGTTCACTTGATTTTTGCACTTGTTTCGCATTCGGTGGTTGGTGTTTACCGACTGGCTTCGAATCATTTTCGGCATCTTTCTGTGTTGCCAGAAATTTTCGACAAAATTTCTTGATGTGTCCCGGTTTTCCACAGAAAAAACACACTTTTCCGTTGTCACGCTTTGCATTCGATTTCATCGCTTTTTCATCAACCGTAACACCAGCTGATCTATCAACACGGCGCTGGTAGGTGTCCAGCAATTTCGATTTTACGAGTTCGACGGTAATATCGGCATCCGCTCGGCTTTCTAGAGCCATCACAAGGCTATCAAAACTATCCGGCAAGCTTCGCAAAATCATTGCCACTTTAAGTGTATCATCGAGCTTCTGACCGACATTCTCAAGGTGCTCAAAAAGATCATCAAGCGCAATGAGATGTTTTTCCATATCACCGCCGTCATTTAAATTAACAGAACACAATCTTTTCAATAAAGACACTCGCGAAGTCATATTCGGCTTCTCATGATACATTTTTAATGATTCCTATACTTCCTTTGCGCTAGTCTTCTTCTTTATAATGCTGAACTGCGAATCTTCCAAACATAAACCTATTGTTGCTATAGCACGCTGATCATCGTGATTCCAGTCATTAAGATCCGTATCTTCCGGTTTCTCTTCACCGACGACATGCCACAATTCTTCGCGAATTAAATACATACGCATCCGAAAACTCCATGTCTGCCAATTGATGTTATTCAATCGCACAAACGAAAGTCTCGACATGTCCGCCATTTTGTTGCTTCAGCGACTAACCGGACTCTCAACCGCGACGAAAAACTTTCCGATGAAAAACACTACCGTTTTACAAAAAACTTCCAAGCATCCACTGGGCCCATAACCTGTTGGCGGACAGGTACAACAGTGGGAAATTAGTTCTTCTATCGGGAATAACAAAACACGGTTCTGGTTTATGTTTTAACGTAAGAAAAGGAAATTGGCTTTATTGCTCTAATCACGGTTTTGAAAGGAATGACAGTAAAACACGTTTTTATGCAATCGTTGGATACAGTATTTCATTAGTGTGTGGTGAGCGAAAAAGTGTTGCCTGATGACTCAGGGTTGCTGCTTACTTGCCTGCTACACAGGGTTGTTCGTCATACGGTTGGTGATTGTTACACTGCAACATGTAGTACATAGACGAAGGAAGATCTGGCTCTTTCCTTTGCTCATTAACGTGCTTCCAGAACGACTTTGGGTTAGATTTTAATTTCCTCTGCACACTTCGCAAATAGTTGGCATAACATCGTTCGGCTGTTTTTTTATAAACTTTATTTATTTCCAAATAGTTTTGCCTGAGCAAAAAATCACCTTTCTTGGAATATTTCCTTAGAGCTGTTCTTTTCAAACTTTTTAATTTTCGTAACTCAGCGGATTGCCACGGTGCTTGTCTGGAAAGCTGGCTGATTTGCTTTGGCACATATTGGTCAATTGCATAAATCAGAACGTTGGAAAAGGTTTGCGCTGCAAAATTTATATCATCATTGTCAAGAATTTCAGTCCAGTCCACATTTGAAAGAAATGCAACAATACTGTTGTAGTCGGCTCTTTTAAAATTGTATCTGACGGTTTCAGAAACTTTACAGTTATCCAACGTTTGATTTGATTCAAGTACAATGTGCAGGGGAGGATGATATCTAACGGATTTCACTATAGGAATTGCTGCTTCGGAAATTCTGGGTGCAAAATCGGATTTACTTGAAAAGCAAAGATCGAGAATTCTGTTGTGCTCATTTTCGACGTGATTCACGTGACGCAATAGGTTAAGACTGTAACGGTCAAGCAGATGGACGATACCGGTGTGAAAAGAAGAATTCATTGGGTCAGCGAACATAAAGCCGTTGGAAGCAGGGTACCATTTCAGGCCGGGGAAGTTGAAATCACCAACAATTAGAATATCATCTGCCGGTTTCATGTGGACTGAAACTACTTTTTCTAGCGTCTGAATGTGCGAGTCAATCAGTGACAAATCACGTGTACGATCCGGTGGAAAATAAACCACACAAAGAAATAAGGAACATGTGTTCAGGCAAATTTGAACCCATACCTGCTCGACACTGCTACCAGAAACGTTTGTTATAAGTTGCGCTTTTAAACGTCGGTGAATAGCCGCAAGCACGCCTCCACCGCTTTTCTTCGAACTGTTGCGGGAATCACGATCGCAACGGAACACATCATAGTTCGCACCAAATGCTTGCAAAGACAAAGTACTTTCACTCAACCAAGTCTCTGTCAAGGCGATGATATCGAAACATTCATCCGAACTTGACAACAGGTAGTCATCCAGACATGTATTCATACCACCGACGTTGTGGTAATACAATTGAATATGCGATGACCTTGCCAGAGTGAAAGAATTCGAGCTAGAAACGGGGAAGCAGTCAGTGCATGAATTGTCCACGTTGTTTGTATACTTGCCGACAGCGGCGGGTTGGAAGACCTCGTTGGAAGATTCGCATCTGGTGAATTCGATAGCCATTGTGTGGACGTGATGAAGTTCGGAACATTGTTTTTCAGCCATTCTTGGTTCACTCGAGCTTTGTGAGACGGTGCCGAGTCCTGCTGAAACGTCCATGGTCTGCCACCGAAATGTTTGTCTGTCCACGGCTTCAAAGCAACCTCCAGAATACTTTCCCGATAATATGTCGCATTTACCTTGACGCCAGGCTCTATGAAAACGATTGGAGAGCGCCCATCTGCGGTTACAGCGGCCCAAACCATTGGGCTGTTGCGGGTGCTGCCTCCTGGTGGCCAATCGATGACTCAAATTCTCGTATGAACGGTCGGTCAAGTAAACCCTATCGTTTTGAGAGTTTACGAATTGCTCAATTGGAAAAATTTTCTCGTCAGAAAATACAATGTTCGGAAATTGACCGCTTTCGGCCAAACGAAGCAACTCCTTCGCTCTCTCAAGTCTAACTTGTTGCTGCTTCGGTGTGAGATCATGCGCCTTTTCGATCTTGTAAGGCTTGACCTTCAGATCATTTTTCAGTATGCGGCGGATGCTACGGACGGATATTTTCAGTTCTTTTGCCATTTGATTGGCACTTCGTCGAGAATTTCGTTCAAGTCGCTTCTTCACTTTTTGAACCATCTCACGTGACGTTGCAGTCTTTTGATGACCACCTCCATGACGTTTTGCGATGCTACCAGTATTATTGTAACGAGTTATGGTGCGATAAACAAAAACTTTATTCACTTTATGGTGTTTGAGCTCACGACCAATCGCTGGTTGTGATTTTCCATCTAAATATAAAGCAATCACACTATTACGTTTTAAATCCATAACTGATTTTTTTTCGCGTTCACTTTTGGCAAAATGCTTTCTTGCGCTTGTAAACAACTCCGAACTGTCATTTAGCAAATTTCTAGAAAGCTGATGCCCGTGCGTCAGCTGCGCGAGCGGTCTGAAGTTGGTTACACTTCGAGTGCCGGACCCTGTAAAAGAAAAGAAAAATACTCTAAATCAAAATCATTATCAGAAACATCCGCTTTTCAGTTTTTGACGAATTTTAACATGCCCTAAAAAGGAAATAAAAAATAATTGAGTTTATGAACTTTAGTCTTGTTAAGACGTAGAGCCGTATTGAGTAAGTTTTACATGATATGCGAATACAACTGTGGGATGAAAACCGCGAAAAAGCTACCGCAGAGACGGTACTCGAACCCGAAAATAGTTCCTATCCTCCTAAATCGTTTTGCCAATTAAGCTATCCTGCATGTTAAACATACAAAAAACGGACTAATTGAGGGCTGAAACACCTTGCGGAGGGATTGTTATTGAGAAATGACTACAGCTGAACATGCTCGGTTCTTATGTTCAGTTAGGCTGTTTGTATGTATGTCTCACATGTAGGATAGTTTAATAGGCAAAACGATTTACCCGTATTTGGCTTGATACGGGTTCGAGTCCCATCTCTACGGTGGCTTTTTCGCGGTTTTCATTACATAGTTGTATTCGCATGTCATTTTTTCAATCTGTTTTCCTCGTAAGATGCTAATCAAATTTATTTGCTTTTATTTTTATTCACCATTTTTAGAAAAAAGCGTACTGTAAAATGTACTGTATTTTCAAAGTCGATGTACTGTATTTCCTTGATTTTTACGCCAAATGTAGTGTTTTTCGTAAAAAAAAATATTCGAGCGTTACACATTGCTTACCTTTTTCAATTTGATTTATATTCATCTCTATGAATTCTTCCCCTTTAATTCTGTATCTGCGTGCAAAGATCTTCATCCAATACCCATGTCTTCCCACTCAGTTTAGTTGAAAATGACAGTTAAGATCGTTAGTGTTTACTACACATCGCACCTTCGGAATTGAAAAGAACTGATTCTCAAGCTTGATTTGTAGTGAAAGTGTTTATTGGTGGTATTACTAGCACTTTGTTAGTCGAACGTTCCAGTTTGAAAGTATTATCGGTTTTTGAAAACTGAATGCATTATACAGAAGGCATGAGCCATTTAGATTAATTTGCTTGTCGTACAACGCGTTTTCTAAGTGTTCTTATTTTAATTTATCATCCAATGTGTTTTATCAAGTATGACTGGACCCTTCTCGTAACATCTGACTGTTTTTTAGATTTCCGTTTTTATTGTGAAACAACAGTTACATTTTCACAGTTATGTGCACCTTGTATAAATTTGGAAGTTAAAAAATAAGCTTTTATCCCCTTCAATTTATCAAAAGTTACATTTTATCCAACACAAAACAAACAAATAATCAAATCTACGGTTTTTGGAATTATTACGTCAAATTTTCAACGCGGTTTTTGTTTTGCAAGGTTTCCGCAATTAACACGGTTTTCTTTAACACGGTACGTAACCCTCGTGTAAAAAAAGACCTTAGTGTATTCCGAATTACAATAATAAGACTAATGTTACCGTTGTTTTTCGCTCGAAATTTCAGGTGGGTAATTACCCACCTTTGGAATTTTCGGGTGGTTAGTACTACTCTTTCACCGGCCCTGATTGAAACTATCTGCACTATTTAAATTGTTATAATTGTGCGATACTATGGTGTGTATAGTGAGCGCTTTCATCGGATAAATAGGTTATGAATGATATATGTACAGGGAACTTACATTTGTATCCACTCCAGAGAATGGTTTCTCAGCAGAGCTTTTGGAAATTATTGAACGAAAGGAAGTAGAGGAGTCAATACTGCAACCGAATTGAGCTGAGCGCACAAAATGCAATCAATGATAAATAAAAACTTAATTTACAATATTTAGTGAAACATTCTTTTTAAAAAACAATTTATTGAAAAAAAACCATCATTGAATCTACACACAGTCGCACGAAAGCCTGATTTTTGAAACAAAATAATTTGCTTTGAATCAATTGTATTTGATTCAAAGATAAATTGAAATTCAGATGGAAATGAAGTATATTCGTATTCAAAGCACAATATATTTTAATTTAATGCTTATTTAATTTATTTCTGTGCGCGTAGAAATAAAAAAGATATTTGCTTTGAAGTAAATATCAAATGTGTTTGAATCAAAGGAAATTGAAAATAAGCGCTAATTTAAAATAAAATATATTTAAATTCAAAATGTAAAATATTTTAATTTGAAATAAATTTTTCTGCGTTTTAAAAAAGCACATTATAGTATAACAAAAGAGATATTTTAACATCAAAAACAGTATATGTTTAGACCTTTGCGGGTTGCTTAAGCTGAAAAAGAAATTTCCTCTTGCCAATTGGTGACAGAAAACTAACAATTCTCGATGAACATTAGAAAAGGTCCCAAGTGCAAATGACAGTTTCTCTTGGTTTACTTTCTCTTTCAATTATTACGGTAAAGTCCAGCAATTTCCAACAAATTCTACAGTTTCTATCCAAAGTTGATGGTTTTTGCTATTGTCCTATGTGAAGTGTTAGATGGAAGGATTGCTGATTGAGCCGTAATACTCAAAATAGAAAGTAAGCAAAGAGAAACTCTCATTTGCACTTTTCTCGTGTTTGTCTTCAATTGATCGCATAAAAAGTCTGCAAGCGTAAATAAAATGTTTTCGTGTTCTATTCCATTAATAATCTCAATATATTTAATAAAAACAAATAGATCAAACTTTTCACCGTTCCCTCTATGACCAGAATGCCTTAGTTAAGTTGTTAAGTAACCACCTCGTTTGTCGGGTTTTCCCAAAGTTGTGTGCATTTACCTTGGTTATGTACGTTTACCTTAGTTAATAACAAGCGGCAGCGATATATGAGTAGAAAGAGTATCTTCCATACTCTAGATTAACAGTTTCTATGCTTGACTTTTCCAACACTTGCCTTATTAAATCGCTGCGCCTTATCATTATGAATTATCTTTATGGTCTATTTCCGCCTACTAAAAGTTTTTATCAATTTTTTACCCTTGTTCAGTTCCACAAAGGATAAATTACGATGGAAAAAGAAAAATTCACTTAAAAAACCGTTTAAATCCACCTAGTGGTGTAATGATATTTTTCTCATAAGTGTGAAAATCACCCACATATCCATTGATCTTTGAATGCAACCAAGTAGGGAGGACACACTTCACACGATATTTTACATTTTCTGCATCTTCACTTTATATGATGGTTTTAAATTTTTAACGCTCAACAATCCGTAATTTAAGGGAGTCGATTTTCGCAGCGATTTCATAATCTTTCTATATAAGAAAGGCAAGAAGAAAGGACGAAATGAAATTCTAGCTGTCATCATTAATGAGTACCGTGAGAAGATTCATGAAGGCGTGGCCTATATTGAGTTACTTTATTCATCCATTTAATATCAAGCCGTATTGAGTATGTTTTACATGATATGCGAATACTACTGTGGGATGAAAACCGCGAAAAAGCTACCGCAGAGACGGTACTCGAACCCGAAAATAGTTCCTATCCTCCTAAATGGTTTTGCCAATTAAGCTATCCTGCATGTGAAACATACAAAAAACGGACTAATTGAGGGCTGAAACACCTTGCGGAGGGATTGTTATTGAGAAATGACTACAGCTGAACATGCTCGGTTCTTATGTTCAGTTAGGCTGTTTGTATGTATGTCTCACATGTAGGATAGTTTAATAGGCAAAACGATTTACCCGTATTTGGCTTGATACGGGTTCGAGTCCCATCTCTACGGTGGCTTTTTCGCGGTTTTCATTACATAGTTGTATTCGCATGTCATTTTTTCAATCTGTTTTCCTCGTAAGATGCTAATCCAATTTATTTGCTTTTATTTTTATTCACCATTTTTAGAAAAAAGCGTACTGTAAAATGTACTGTATTTTCAAAGTCGATGTACTGTATTTCCTTGATTTTTACGCCAAATGTAGTGTTTTTCGTAAAAAAAAATATTCGAGCGTTACACATAGCAATACCTTTTTCAATTTGATTTATATTCATCTCTATGAATTCTTCCCCTTTAATTCTGTATCTGCGTGCAAAGATCTTCATCCAATACCCATGTCTTCCCACTCAGTTTAGTTGAAAATGACAGTTAAGATCGTTAGTGTTTACTACACATCGCACCTTCGGAATTGAAAAGAACTGATTCTCAAGCTTGATTTGTAGTGAAAGTGTTTATTGGTGGTATTACTAGCACTTCTTTAGTCGAACGTTCCAGTTTGAAAGTATTATCGGTTTTTGAAAACTGAATGCATTATACAGAAGGCATGAGCCATTTAGATTAATTTGCTTGTCGTACAACGCGTTTTCTAAGTGTTCTAATTTTAATTTATCATCCAATGTGTTTTATCAAGTATGACTGGACCCTTCTCGTAACATCTGACTGTTTTTTAGATTTCCGTTTTTATTGTGAAACAACAGTTACATTTTCACAGTTATGTGCACCTTGAATAAATTTGGAAGTTAAAAAAAGGCGGGTGGGTAATGTCAGAGACATAACTGGATGTCGTGAATACGAAAACAACTGACATGTTCCTTAACACTTCCGAATATCAATTAGTTGATCAATTGTATGAATTATGCAAGCATTCCCCTTTGCACATTTTTCGCAAAAACAAAGAAGGCTTCACTTTTTGTTGAGAGGCTTGTTTCTACCTGATTTCGTTTGTAGCTTTTTCACTAATGGGCGGTCCTAACGGCTATAAAAATAGCCGCATACAGAATTTTAATGTCGATTATATCATTTCGGATTTGCATAATTTATTGAAAGAAACTATCAATATGCTGTAGAGATACGTTTCCAGCATTCAGAAGAGTCAAATTGCGTAATTCTCTACGACATTAAACTCTGGAACATTTTTCGCGAAAAAAGGCTTCACTTGATCTCGATTACTGTGAATTTCACACAGCGAAAAGTGCACAAATCTAACCAAACTGTTCTAGATTTGCACTAAACTGAGGATATTTCCTTTCGATTTGCGAACAACAAATCCTAATAGTTCTTTAGAAAACTTTCAGAGCCATTAGAACGGCTGATCTTGTGCAATGCTCTCCACCGTTGTTTTTTTCCCAATGCTAATGACTGGCAGCTGTGACGTAATCGCTCTTGTCCAAAGCGAAACTAGCTGTGCAGACGACACAAAACACATCTGCTGGCAGTGGCGATAGAATCAAAACTGATTGAATTTTTGTTAAGAGATTTCCTTTTATGTGATTTCGTTTGTAGCTTTTTCACTAATGGGCGGTCCTAACGGCTATAAAAATATCCGCATTCAGAATTTTAATGTTGATTATTTCATTTCGGATTTGCATAATTTATTGAAAGAAACTATCAATATGCTGAAGGGACTCGTTTCTAGCATTCAGATAGGTCAAATTGCGTAATTCTCTACGACATTAAACTCTGGAACATTTTTCGCAAAAACAAAGAAGGCTTCACTTGATCTCGTTTACTGTGAGTTTCACACAGCGAAATGTGCACAAATCTAACCAAACTGTTCTAGATTTGCAGTAAACTGAGGATATTTCCCTACGATTTGCGAACAACAAATCCTAATAGTTCTTTAGAAAACTTTTAGAGCCATTAGAACGGCTGATTTTGTGCAATGCTCTCCACCGTTGTTTTTTCACTAATGCTAATGACTGGCAGCTGTGACGTAATCGCTCTTGTCGAAAGCGAAACTAATTGTGCAGACGACACAAAACACATCTGCTCGCAGTGGCGATACAATCCAAACTAATTCAAGTTTTGTTGAGAGGCTTGTTTCTACCTGTTTTCGTTTGTAGCCTTTTCACTAATGGGCGGTCCTAACGGCTATAAAAATAGCCGCATACAGAATTTTAATGTCGATTATATCATTTCGGATTTGCATAATTTTTTGAAAGAAACTATCAATATACTTTAGAGATTCGTTTCCAGCATTCAGAAGAGTCAAATTGCCTAATTCTCTACGACATTAAACTCTGAAACATTTTTTGCGAAAAAAGGCTTCACTTGATCTCGATTACTGTGAATTTCACACAGCGAAATGTGCACAAATCTAAGCAAACTGTTCTTGATTTGCAGTAAACTGAGGATATTTCCCTACGATTTGCGAACAACAAATCCTAATAATTCTTTAGAAAACTTTTAGAGCCATTAGAACGGCTGATTTTGTGCAATGCTCTCCACCGTTGTTTTTTTTTCCAATGCTAATGACTGGCAGCTGTGACGTAATCGCTCTTGTCCAAAGCGAAACTAGCTGTGCAGACGACACAAAACACATCTGCTCGCAGTGGCGATAGAATCCAAACTGATTGAATTTTTGTTAAGAGATTTCCTTTTATGTGATTTCGTTTGTAGCTTTTTCACTAATGGGCGGTCCTAACGGCTATAAAAATAGCCGCATACATAATTTTAATGTCGATTATTTCATTTCGGATTTGCATAATTTATTGAAAGAAACTATCAATATGTTGTAGGGATTCGTTTATAGCATTCACAAGGACCAAATTGAGGAACTCACTGCGATATTCACCACTTTTCGGAACATTTTTCCCGGACGATTTGTTGTACAGCAGCAGATATTTTGTTCTCTTCCTTAGAACGCGTTCTGATTGGCTGGTGTTGACATGGATCAAATGAGACAGGTTTTTCAATAGTGTACTATTGAAATACTTCAATGCTTTTGCTATACACGTTTAAATTAAAAAAATTCGATTCTATTGGTAGTTAGATTATATAAATCCTTTCACAGATCACTGAGCTATGAGCTTTAAAAATACGAGAAAGGCAAACGCGCCTTATGAATTATCCTCTTTGATACTTGTTTATACCAAACATTTCAGAAAAGTTTAATTTTGAATTATTTGAGACTATGTCACAAAACTGAAAATTTTATCATAAAATTGTGATCATATTTCCGATGACATGTCGCAAGAATTATGTTGATTCATTAGATACAACAAGAGATATTCACGATCAAAAACTTATCACTCTCTCAGAGGGTAAATTTTGAAAAGGCGCCCCATAGTAAAGTAAGTCGTATTCACGACAAAATAAGCTTTTATCCCCTTCAATTTATCAACAGTTACATTTTATCCAAAACAAAACAAACAAATAATCAAATCTACGGTTTTTGGAATTATTACGTCAAATTTTCAACGCGGTTTTTGTTTTGCAAGGTTTCCGCAATTAACACGGTTTTCTTTAACACGGTACGTAACCCTCGTGTAAAAAAAGACCTTAGTGTATTCCGAATTACAATAATAAGACTAATGTTACCGTTGTTTTTCGCTCGAAATTTCAGGTGGGTAATTACCCCCCTTTGGAATTTTCGGGTGGTTAGTACTACTCTTTCACCGGCCCTGATTGAAACTATCTGCACTATTTAAATTGTTATAATTGTGCGATACTATGGTGTGTATAGTGAGCGCTTTCATCGGATAAATAGGTTATGAATGATATATGTACAGGGAACTTACATTTGTATCCACTCCAGAGAATGGTTTCTCAGCAGAGCTTTTGGAAATTATTGAACGAAAGGAAGTAGAGGAGTCAATACTGCAACCGAATTGAGCTGAGCGCACAAAATGCAATCAATGATAAATAAAAACTTAATTTACAATATTTAGTGAAACATTCTTTTTAAAAAACAATTTATTGAAAAAAAAAACCATCATTGAATCTACACACAGTCGCACGAAAGCCTGATTTTTGAAACAAAATAATTTGCTTTGAATCAATTGTATTTGATTCAAAGATAAATTGAAATTCAGATGGAAATGAAGTATATTCGTATTCAAAGCACAATATATTTTAATTTAATGCTTATTTAATTTATTTCTGTGCGCGTAGAAATAAAAAAGATATTTGCTTTGAAGTAAATATCAAATGTGTTTGAATCAAAGGAAATTGAAAATAAGCGCTAATTTAAAATAAAATATATTTAAATTCAAAATGTAAAATATTTTAATTTGAAATAAATTTTTCTGCGTTTTAAAAAAGCACATTATAGTATAACAAAAGAGATATTTTAACATCAAAAACAGTATATGTTTAGACCTTTGCGGGTTGCTTAAGCTGAAAAAGAAATTTCCTCTTGTCAATTGGTGACAGAAAACTAACAATTCTCGATGAACATTAGAAAAGGTCCCAAGTGCAAATGACAGTTTCTCTTGGTTTACTTTCTCTTTCAATTATTACGGTAAAGTCCAGCAATTTCCAACAAATTCTACAGTTTCTATCCAAAGTTGATGGTTTTTGCTATTGTCCTATGTGAAGTGTTAGATGGAAGGATTGCTGATTGAGCCGTAATACTCAAAATAGAAAGTAAGCAAAGAGAAACTCTCATTTGCACTTAGGACCTTTTCTCGTGTTTGTCTTCAATTGATCGCATAAAAAGTCTACAAGCGTAAAAAAAATGTTTTCGTGTTCTATTCCATTAATAATCTCAATATATTTAATAAAAACAAAAAGATCAAACTTTTCACCGTTCCCTCTATGACCAGAATGCCTTAGTCAAGTTGTTAAGTAACCACCTCGTTTGACGGGTTTTCCCAAAGTTGTGTGCATTTACCTTGGTTATGTACGTTTACCTTAGTTAATAACAAGCGGCAGCGATATATGAGTAGAAAGAGTATCTTCCATACTCTAGATTAACAGTTTCTATGCTTGACTTTTCCAACACTTGCCTTATTAAATCGCTGTGCCTTATCATTATGAATTATCTTTATGGTCTATTTCCGCCTACTAAAAGTTTTTATCAATTTTTTACCCTTGTTCAGTTCCACAAAGGATAAATTACGATGGAAAAAGAAAAATTCACTTAAAAAACCGTTTAAATCCACCTAGTGGTGTAATGATATTTTTCTCATAAGTGTGGGAATCACCAAAATATATCCATTGATCTTTGAATGCAACCAAGTAGGGAGGACACACTTCACACGATATTTTACATTTTCTGCATCTTCACTTTATATGATGGTTTTAAATTTTTAACGCTCAACAATCCGTAATTTAAGGGAGTCGATTTTCGCAGCGATTTCATAATCTTTCTATATAAGAAAGGCAAGAAGAAAGGACGAAATGAAATTCTAGCTGTCATCATTAATGAGTACCGTGAGAAGATTCATGAAGGCGTGGCCTATATTGAGTTACTTTATTCATCCATTTAATATCAAACACATTGTTTTAAATTGTATGATTGCACATAGATATTTATATTTCGGTTTTGATGTGTTGTCATTTTTGTGTATCAACGCGTGGTTTGGTTTTAGATTTGCACACGTGCTACTGAAGGGTAGGGTGAGATGAAAATATCACTCAGACAACAAATCAGAGCAGGTTCTTTCACCGCTTGGTATCATCTACCAAATTCAATAAAAATAAACTAATCTTTATCCTATTAGCGCCAATCAGGCACGCGACCGTGCGCGAGTGTTGAGGTACGCAATGAAGTTTGGCAAGCCGCGTGCCAAAAGGCATCATTTGAATTTAATTTGAGGAATTAGGTGGGTGACTTCCGCTCTCCGGAAGAAATTTCCCACAGAAGTATCATTTGACGTTACTCGACCAACATTGTTGCTCTTTCCCCTAGTATAAAGCATCGCTTGAATAAGTGCGAGTCTTATCGGGGTTTTGCAGGATTTCGAGTTTCATGAGAGGGTGTGAACTATAAACACGTGCGATGCTTTGCCTAATATCATGAATGTCAAAAGTTATTCGTACGCACACTTTCGGAAGCTGAAGAGACGATTGACTCCGTATTCCTATTCATCTCAGATCCGTTAAAGTGGTAAAGTGAGACCTGCTGTCTCTTTTCGACACATTGGCTTAAAGGATAATATGAATATTAGTGCATTCGTGTGAATTATTTCGTCTCTATAACAACAGTATTTGCTCAATTTTAATACTATTTTCGTTTAGATGTTGCGTAGTAGGGCCGAAGCAGTTAGTTCCGATTACATTACATCACATACATCTTAATAATCAGAAAAACTCGATAATGATGAGTTATGTGGACACAATAGCGCATTAACTTTAGAGTTTTTTTTTATCTTCATCTAAACTGTTTCGTTTTCATTGATAATTAAAATTTTGGTTTAGTTTTCTCGAAATGTTCTAGGTCTGATTCAGATTTTTCATTAGAAAAGCTATGTTCATGTTTATCATCTTTCATTCCACCTTCCAATGCTTGTTGCTTTCCATGACATAAATTAATTTCCCTTTTAATTTCATTTTCAACTGTGATTCTCTCATTGTAACCCAAAATAGATTTTAGTCCTTCTTCGATGACTCCTAATGGTAGGGATTTTTTCCTGTTCTTCACACCATTTCTTCCAATTTTACCCGACGTACAAAGTTTGTTAAACGTTTGTTTCTTCTCGATCGACGCACTACAAGGCTCTGATGTTTCACTTTTGATTGCCCGATAACTACTAGTGATTGTACCGTTAATATATTCCATTGAGCACTTCTGGGAAAGATGGATTTTATTGAATGTTTTGGGAACCACCATTAGCAAGTTATTTCCGTTGTTTCGAAAGTTTCCGGTGAAATGGTTTTCATTGTTTCCTCTGTGATATTGATGCGTTACTTTCCCAAATCCATTAGATTGAGACGATTTTAGCAATTCTGATTTATCTGTAGCTTCTTGCTTTTTTTGCCACTCAAGAACATTTGTCAATAGGCGAATATACCTGTCGAAGAAAGGTTGTTACAAATATCACATATGATGTTCATGATGAATTACCTGATAGCCATTCGCAGAATTTCATTTTTTGATAACTTTTTATCGGGAGGGTGAGTCGGCACCAACTTCCGCAGCTCAGCAAAAGCACCCGACACGTTTTGCTGACGCCATCTTTCACGAGTGTTAGTAAACATCTTGCGTACGACTGAACCACCTCCGATACCTAGTTTGGTACCAGCCAAATTTATTACCGGTAATATCGGAGATGTTGCGAGCGGATTTAATTGGCTGCATGAGCTGGCTCTTCCTGTGGGCGCTAGTCCGGTGTTATCTGAGCATGTTTTGAAAAATATTAGAATTGTTAAAAAGTTTTTACTTTATATTAGACCACTCATCATAATATGAAAATGAATGCAGTTTAGGCTAATTTAAAAATGCTCTCAAATAGGTTACCTTACATATTGTTAACGGAATTTCAGGAACACCACTACTACTACTAATACTACTTCTATTTTAAAATTGCTATTATTAAGGTATACACACAGTAAAACTTGGCGAAAGAAAATCTCACAGTACAAGGTTACTTTTGTTTATCTCTAAATCCGAAAAATCATCGTTACAAGAAGATAATGAACATTAACATAAACTTATTATTCGTATTTATAATATCTGTATGCTCTAATTTTACGTTTGATTCCTTCCATTAAAACCGGCACATTGTCCTCAGTCACCTGTCATGGATGCCTTCTCCGACTTTTTAGCCAAAAATTTTTTATTATACATCTCTGCCCTTTTGATTGTCCAAGATTTCACTGTAAAAGGTCTATTTATATCTTTCCGGTCCGGTTCAGTACCGGCACAGGTTCCGTGCACGAACGGTAATATTTTTTTTCTAGTTTCAATGCGTGTATTCACACTTATCCGGAACCTTTTCGTGTCGGTACTTAGCCTTCCAAGAGTGAATGCACGCAATGATACGAGTGAAAGAATATTATCGTCCCTGATAGAAACTGTGCCGACACTGAACCGGACCGGAAAGGTGTAAATAGACTTTGATGAGCCTATATCTTTCTATTGAATTACAGAACATAACAGAATTCGTGTGTTTTGGAAGGCATGATAGTAGTTACTTTCGAAGACACTCGTTGACGAAAACTTGTTGGTTAATCGTACTTGTAGTTATGATAATTTGGCCCTTCAAACCACAACTACAAATAGTTTTGGCCTTGTACAAATTCTCGATCACGTTGAATTTCAAGACCAGGGGGCTGCTTGAAATCTGTATTAACAGTTTACGTGCTTTTGTTTTCGAACTAGTCTCTCTGCTTCTCTATGTTTTTAGGTTATTATAAAGGTTTTGGGTTAAGGCCATACGCTTCTGTGAGATTGAGAATCGAACCCAGACGGGCTGCGTGAAAGGCATTGACTTATCCATCACTTTCGCTCATCGCTCAAATATCTTGGTTTCAGATCGAGAGTCAATCGATCCCTGAAGCATTTAAAACCCCTGTCTTCGAACGAGGGTTTCCGAATGATTTTGCTTTGTATCAATTCCATCAATGAGTAGCAAATCATCAAACTTCACAGTCTCCGATTCGTATGAAACTTTGCAAACGTTTTCAGTGGGACAAACTATTTGTTTTGCAAATTTGAGAGATAAATTCCACTCAGGACTGGTTAAAGAGGGCGAATATATCGTAGAAAGCACTTTTTTCGATTTCATTTTTTTCGGTAAATTGTCTAAATTTTGAAAAAAAAGGCGGGTGGGTAATGTCAGAGACATAACTGGATGTCGTGAATACGAAAACAACTGACATGTTCCTTAACACTTCCGAATATCAATTAGTTGATCAATTGTATGAATTATGCAAGCATTCCCCTTTGCACATTTTTCGCAAAAACAAAGAAGGCTTCACTTTTTGTTGAGAGGCTTGTTTCTACCTGATTTCGTTTGTAGCTTTTTCACTAATGGGCGGTCCTAACGGCTATAAAAATAGCCGCATACAGAATTTTAATGTCGATTATATCATTTCGGATTTGCATAATTTATTGAAAGAAACTATCAATATGCTGTAGAGATACGTTTCCAGCATTCAGAAGAGTCAAATTGCGTAATTCTCTACGACATTAAACTCTGGAACATTTTTCGCGAAAAAAGGCTTCACTTGATCTCGATTACTGTGAATTTCACACAGCGAAAAGTGCACAAATCTAACCAAACTGTTCTAGATTTGCACTAAACTGAGGATATTTCCTTTCGATTTGCGAACAACAAATCCTAATAGTTCTTTAGAAAACTTTCAGAGCCATTAGAACGGCTGATCTTGTGCAATGCTCTCCACCGTTGTTTTTTTCCCAATGCTAATGACTGGCAGCTGTGACGTAATCGCTCTTGTCCAAAGCGAAACTAGCTGTGCAGACGACACAAAACACATCTGCTGGCAGTGGCGATAGAATCAAAACTGATTGAATTTTTGTTAAGAGATTTCCTTTTATGTGATTTCGTTTGTAGCTTTTTCACTAATGGGCGGTCCTAACGGCTATAAAAATATCCGCATTCAGAATTTTAATGTTGATTATTTCATTTCGGATTTGCATAATTTATTGAAAGAAACTATCAATATGCTGAAGGGACTCGTTTCTAGCATTCAGATAGGTCAAATTGCGTAATTCTCTACGACATTAAACTCTGGAACATTTTTCGCAAAAACAAAGAAGGCTTCACTTGATCTCGTTTACTGTGAGTTTCACACAGCGAAATGTGCACAAATCTAACCAAACTGTTCTAGATTTGCAGTAAACTGAGGATATTTCCCTACGATTTGCGAACAACAAATCCTAATAGTTCTTTAGAAAACTTTTAGAGCCATTAGAACGGCTGATTTTGTGCAATGCTCTCCACCGTTGTTTTTTCACTAATGCTAATGACTGGCAGCTGTGACGTAATCGCTCTTGTCGAAAGCGAAACTAATTGTGCAGACGACACAAAACACATCTGCTCGCAGTGGCGATACAATCCAAACTAATTCAAGTTTTGTTGAGAGGCTTGTTTCTACCTGTTTTCGTTTGTAGCCTTTTCACTAATGGGCGGTCCTAACGGCTATAAAAATAGCCGCATACAGAATTTTAATGTCGATTATATCATTTCGGATTTGCATAATTTTTTGAAAGAAACTATCAATATACTTTAGAGATTCGTTTCCAGCATTCAGAAGAGTCAAATTGCCTAATTCTCTACGACATTAAACTCTGAAACATTTTTTGCGAAAAAAGGCTTCACTTGATCTCGATTACTGTGAATTTCACACAGCGAAATGTGCACAAATCTAAGCAAACTGTTCTTGATTTGCAGTAAACTGAGGATATTTCCCTACGATTTGCGAACAACAAATCCTAATAATTCTTTAGAAAACTTTTAGAGCCATTAGAACGGCTGATTTTGTGCAATGCTCTCCACCGTTGTTTTTTTTTCCAATGCTAATGACTGGCAGCTGTGACGTAATCGCTCTTGTCCAAAGCGAAACTAGCTGTGCAGACGACACAAAACACATCTGCTCGCAGTGGCGATAGAATCCAAACTGATTGAATTTTTGTTAAGAGATTTCCTTTTATGTGATTTCGTTTGTAGCTTTTTCACTAATGGGCGGTCCTAACGGCTATAAAAATAGCCGCATACATAATTTTAATGTCGATTATTTCATTTCGGATTTGCATAATTTATTGAAAGAAACTATCAATATGTTGTAGGGATTCGTTTATAGCATTCACAAGGACCAAATTGAGGAACTCACTGCGATATTCACCACTTTTCGGAACATTTTTCCCGGACGATTTGTTGTACAGCAGCAGATATTTTGTTCTCTTCCTTAGAACGCGTTCTGATTGGCTGGTGTTGACATGGATCAAATGAGACAGGTTTTTCAATAGTGTACTATTGAAATACTTCAATGCTTTTGCTATACACGTTTAAATTAAAAAATTTCGATTCTATTGGTAGTTAGATTATATAAATCCTTTCACAGATCACTGAGCTATGAGCTTTAAAAATACGAGAAAGGCAAACGCGCCTTATGAATTATCCTCTTTGATACTTGTTTATACCAAACATTTCAGAAAAGTTTAATTTTGAATTATTTGAGACTATGTCACAAAACTGAAAATTTTATCATAAAATTGTGATCATATTTCCGATGACATGTCGCAAGAATTATGTTGATTCATTAGATACAACAAGAGATATTCACGATCAAAAACTTATCACTCTCTCAGAGGGTAAATTTTGAAAAGGCGCCCCATAGTAAAGTAAGTCGTATTCACGACAAAAATCATACAATTTTGTTCAGTGTACTCAAGTTCTTTGATTTCTGTGTCCAAATAGCTCGAGAACTGCTACTTGTACTCACAAAAAAAATGTGAATTTTACAGATGAGATTTCACTGGTTCCGACTGTGATTTATATTTGAATAAATTTATATGCACAATTTACCACACAAACAGATGTGTGCTTCTGTGGCTCAGTCGATTAACGGACCTACTTAAGTAATCCAATGATTCTTGGTTTAAGTTACCGCTGTCGCCATCAGTTTTTTTTTTATTTCAATGAATTTCAAGTGAAGGAATTTACCAATCACACAACATTACATGTTTTTTACATAAATTTGCACTTAGACGTTACATTTATGTCCATCTTTTTGAAATAATAGATAAATTTTATTTTTTGTAATAGTGTAGAAAATACAAATATTGTTTCCATCAAATATATGTTATCTATATACGAATCAAGGCTTTTAGGCACACATTTTGAGCGATTTTGCATCATTCAGATGCATTGTTGATACTAAACTGTGTGTAAATCTCCTAACTTGTCTACGCCTATAATGGCTTCTGATGGCGATATAGAGTTTAACAAATTGCTTTATTCACGTTTGGGGGTTGAAAGGTGAGACGGTGCGAAATGGTTTATAAGTTAAAGCCCATTCTACATAGCAATATTTATCATAGTATATCGCAACCTATTCCGTGTTTTTTTTAAAAATTATGTTATCCAATGCATATTGTATTGTATTAGATTATATTATAGTTCATATTATTAATAATATTGTTGTATTTATTATTATTATGTTGTTGTCATTAATAATGTTAGTTTTATTGATGTGTATATTATTATTATTAGAAGAGATATATTATATTTCTTGCAATACTGCGACGAAAGAAGATCGTCACTGACACGGTGAAATTAACAGTTATATGAACGACTGAATGAAAAAGTCGGATAAGTGCAACTTAGTTTTAAAAACCCGTTTAAGTATTTTTGAATGCAAAAACCGGATAAAAACATTGAGAGCAAAAACCGGACATGGACTTTGCAATGCAAGAATCGTTTAAAGACATCTTTTTTGCAAGAACCGAACAGAAAAACTTTGAATGCAAAAACTGGACAAAAACTTAACCGGTTCTTCCAAAACAAATATATTTATCCCGTTTGTTGCATTCAAAGTTTTTACCGACTGTCGAAGCATGCTTTGCTTGTTTGTTACGGGCAATTGATCTATGCTGCGTTCCCACAGCGACAGTTTGTAAAAACTTTGCATGGCTGACGGTTCAATGCATAGGGCGTTGATCTTACAAGCCAGAGGTCGTATGTTCGAGCCCCGACGTGGAAGGATTCTTAGTGTTAGTAGGATCGTAGTACTAGCCATGCAGGCAATGATCCTGTACGCTATGAATCGGCTGCGAAGTCTGTTGAAACAGAACGGCCAAATTTCAGAATAGGAATTTAATGCCAAGACTTTGTTACTATTCTATATTAGAATTTGGATTCTGAGCAGTTAGTGGAATGAAACCAGACCCTGTCAGCTTGGATCGAAATCAATCTTCATTTCAACAACGCCATCGCACGGCATCACATTCAACATATCATGTCAATTGTGTGGGTGCGCAGTGCTGCTATTTTGGCGCGCACGATTTTAACATTTCTCTCCCCTGCTTCCATGTACGAGATTCGATGCGAATTCGCCTGAGGGCACCATGTTGGCAAAAAGGGATGTTACCAATGATTTGTTCGGGAAATGTGAGAGCTGGATATCTTGTTAATATGATGTCTTTGAAGGAAGCTAAACCGTCTTAAAAAAGAATGATAGGTTCCTTTGGATTCCACCATGAAAAAAACTATTTCGTTATGATACTAATGTAATAGTGAACGACTAGATACCGGTATTTCGAAACGCTTTTTGCGTTCTTCGTCAGCGCCTTTATATATTTGTACAGACTTATAAAGACACTGATGATTCTGTATTATTTTATATTATATTATATTATATTATATTATATTATATTATATTATATTATATTATATTATATTATATTATATTATATTATATTATATTATATTATATTATATTATATTATATTATATTATATTATATTATATTATATTATATTATATTATATTATATTATATTATATTATATTGTATTATTCTGTATTCTACATTATGATTAATTATATCGACTACGGGAAGGGACTGGTAGGGCATCAGGGTTTCTTACAAGTGAACGACTGAATGATGGAGTGGATTGCTAACCTGAGTCACGTGGAGCAGGCTTTGTGTTTCCCTCTGAATATATGAAATTAGTAAGACGCACCCTTCTAACAAACAAACCATGAGGCAGGTTTAAGCTACAACGAAATTCTTTGTTATATGGCCGGATGTTTTGCTGGAATGGTCCGGGTCCTTAAAACTCTTTTTGGACTTCTTAACTGCAGTAATATGAAAGCTATTTGAGAATCAAATTCGGATCTACTGTAAGTCTACCGGCGTCCACTGCTAATACCTTGAACTGATGGTAGCTTCACACATACCACATGAGTTTATTTGACACATACACACACAGACATTGCTCAGCTCGATGAACTGAGTCGAATGGTATATGACACTCAGAAATTATTTTTACTAGTCGGGTTTTCAAGTGATTGCATAACCTTTCTATATGAGAAAGGCAAAAACGCGCAAAATCAGCGGTTGAATAAGGGTAATGTTTTAATAATCGTTGTTTAAATTCAAAATATAAAAATCTATTCTTAATTCATCTGATGGAATGATAATGCCTTTCTCTTGTCATTCAGTTTCATTAATACATAAACTATACATTAGGATACACGAATTTGGGCTCATTTTTGATACAAATTCATTCAAATTGTTTCGGGTAGTTCACAAAAGCATGCTTCAGTGCTGACGTCTTATATTCGGCAATCTACATCATTTCTAAAATTAATTTGTCGGCCGCGTATAAGCGTATAAGTAGATATTTAGTTTTGCCTTTCTCATATAGAAAGGTTATGCAATCACTTGAAAAATCGATTGTTAAAAAGTGTCATATATCATTCGACTCAGTTCATTGAGCTGAGTAATGTCTGTATGAGTAGGTGTCAAATGATCTCCCTAGGTTTTCTCGGAGATGGCTGATCCGATATATCCTATACGGATTTCCTGAATTTCATCTTGATCCGACTTCCGGTTCCAAAGTTATAGGTTAAAGTGTGTTCAATATTGTACACCGTCACTTAAACCG
Organism: Malaya genurostris; assembly: GCF_030247185.1. NCBI lineage: Eukaryota > Metazoa > Arthropoda > Insecta > Diptera > Culicidae > Malaya > Malaya genurostris. The sequence continues at coordinate 72,716,945 of NC_080570.1, read as the reverse complement.
GCTAAACAAAATTTCTAAACTAAACGGCTAAAAAATTTTCCAAATTGAACTCAAAACTACACAAATCGATAGCCATTATCAGTAGTCAATTGAACAAACCGGTTTTCGTTCAACAACGGGAGACAATAGTCATATGCTCAAAAATGGAACTTACTCACTTATCTCAGAGATTGTAAAACCGATATTCCCAATCTTAGAGTCAAATGAAAGGCCTTACGGTCCTACCAAAGATTACTGTGTATTTTCGGATTCAACAATAATTTAAACCATCGTTTAGAGTATGATGGAAAAATCGTATAAAATCTTCAAAATTTGGATAAAAACTAGTAGAGTTTCTACGCCATGTTAGTTGGTGGCCGTACAAACCGACTTCGATTATATCGGTTCTCGGGTTCTGGTGCTAAAAGTAAATGTAAAAGTGAACCCATTTCGTTTTCTCAAGGATGACATTCGCGAACAAAGTACTGTTTCATTCTGTATGTTATGCACAAACAATTTCTTGGTTTCTTTCAAAAATCGAAGAGAAACATTTGGAATAGAATACCACAGTAACCATAAGAAAAGCATCAATACACCACTAGGTGAATCAGAACTGTTTTTTTACTTGTTAAAGCATTTGCTACGCTGATTTCAATATATTTATTCTCTGAGTTGTTATGCCAAACTTTAGCAAAAATAAGCGATTTACCGCGATATATGTTAGAAGATAATCATATCGACAAAACTGAAATACATTTAGAAAAAAATACGATACCTAAATGTGCAATCACTTCAAACAACTCTCATAACCAATGTGAAATGTTCTAAACCAACCTTCATCGACTAATGAATACCGTAATTCATCATCCATTCCGTCACTGTCGTTGGAGGAAAAATCCGAAATATCATCGTCAGATTCCTGTCCCGGTGTTATAACTGATCCGTCGGTACCATCGACGCTATTTTTCTGAGTATCCATGGAGGACGAAAGTAAAGCCGAGGCCATCACACTGGCACTGGCATTCTCGAATACCGTTAGTAATCCTTTTGTGGATGGAAGTTTCTGTTGGTTTGACATATTAAAGTAATTCAAGTAATTTTTGCACTTTGACACTGCTGGAGTAGCTTTACGTTTGGATTGTCTAAATTTATTTCCATCCACCACGAGCGCTAAGATAGTTCTGATTGATGCAGAGAAACCGTAATATATGCTACCGTAATATGAACTGTAAGAGTTCATCCACTGCTCGCGTTCCCATTGGTTGAATGTAGATGCCTCGTATGCTCCACCCCTTTTGAGTATGTATGTGTTGCTTTATATCCAACGAATTAGTCAAACCCAAAAAAAGGGTATAAGGATTGTAGAACTAGCCATGCAATGGTTTTGTACGTTGAAAGTCGATGGCAAAGTCTATTAACACAGAATGATTGAATTCCACAAAAGACATGTAATACCAATGCTCGTAAATATTTTAGATTTGTAAATCATAAAACTAGAACAACTAAAGCTCTATTCTGGAGCTCGTGTTTGAACAGATAAAAAATCGTATTGGCGAGTTGGAACAGAATTTTAAATTATTATTTTAGAATAATAAAAATAAATTGAAGGATGCAATTGTTTTTCATGTTAAGAAACAAATTATTTCGCTTATTTCTTATATGAACGGCTGAAAGCAAAAATCGGATAAGTGGAGCTTAGTTTGGAAAACCCGTTTAAGTATTTTTGAAAGCAAAAATCGGATAGAAACATTGAGAGCAAAAACCGGACATGGATTTTGCGATGCAAGAATAGTTTAAAAACATCTTTTCTGCAAGAACCGGACAAAAAAACTTTTAATGCAAAAATGGGACAAAAACTTAACCGGTTCTTCCAAAACAAATGTATTTATCCGGTTTTTGCATTCAAAGTTTTTACAATCTGCTGCTGTGGGAACGCAGCATAGATCAAGTTGCTCTTAACAAACAAGCAAACCATGCTTCCTCCACAGCGACAGTCGGTAAAAACTTTGAATGCAAAACCCGGATAAATACATTTGTTTTGGAAGAACCGGTTAAGTTTTTGTCCGGGTTTTGCATTAAAAGTTATTTTGTCCGGTTCTTGCAGAAAAGATGTTTTTAAACGATTCTTGCATTGCAAAATCCATATCCGGTTTTTGCTCTCAATGTTTTTATCCGATTTTTGCATTCAAACATACTTGAACGGGTTTTACAAACTAAGTTGCACTTATCCGATTTTTGCTTTCAGCCGTTCATATATAACATGAAAATGGCTGTCATTTTAACTTATGTCGTTTCGGCTTGAAAAAACTGAAACTGACCCAGGGTTGTTTCATCAAACAAAGACTTTTCACGAAACTGTGTTGATTTCGCACTTAGCAATGAGGGTTTAAGCAAACCTGATATAAAAACCAGGTTCGAAACTGATTCGATTTTCAGTTCAACAATGTTGAAACTGGGTTCGAAACTGGCTTAAAAAAACGGTTTGACAGCAGTTAGAGTGAAAACTGGGTTAGGTTAGGGGCTGTCCATAAAAGACGTCACGCCGCAAGGGGGAGGGGGGTGTTTCATAAAACGTGACCTATTGTGACAGGGGGAAGGGGGGGGGGGAGGTTTTTAGAATGTGACGTCCAATATTTTCAATGAGCGCATTTTTGAAATACCTAATTATATTACTGCTTTGCCCTATTTCCTGAAAAAATCTCCACAAAATGTAAAAGTTTCTTCTTGTTGATGTAAAAGCTTCCTCTTGTAAATTCGGAAACGAATGATGCAGGAAATTATTTCTGTTGAGATCAGCAAAAGTGCACGGAGGAGCGAGTAAATTAGCGAAATTAATAAGTTTTGCCTAATATGAGTGAAAAGAAAAAGATGCCTTTAAACGGTTTACCTTTAGTTATGCACTGACAATTTTTTCAGTAATTTGATTTTCTAGCATTGATAATAGTATATCATAAGAATTTCTCTTATCTGCTTCTGATGCAGTTTATTCAATTGTACTCCATTTGAAAAAGGGCGGGAGATCAACGATTTCAGACGTAGATCATGTCATGTCTTATCTTGATCATATGTGATTTTCCTCCACCAACATCAAAGCTTATCGAATCATCCAATGATTGAACTTACATAAATCAAGAATCATTTTAGCTCCAAATCACTACCCATTGTATGGCGGAAGATCAGTACCGATATTGATCGATTTGATTTAAAATTCACTGATCAACTGATCTTCAAAAGATTCATCGGCAGTGATCTCGTTTTGATGAGGTTTTGGTCTTTATTTTCTCAACCCTGTATGCTACACTAAGGAAATATTATTCTTTACCTAAAACAATAATATATCTGTGTACCCCTAGGAGGAATAAAACAGATGATTTAAATGTTTCATCAATTCCAACCAAATACTTTTGTTAATTTTTTTTTTTTTTTTTTTTTTAAATGCCCTCCACACTCCCCCGCACCAAAAAGCTCACTCAATCGGAGCTTCCTGGTCACGGACACATACATACCTCGGCTCAGAAAAAAAAAGTTCTATCAGGAAAGATAAACAAAAAATCGCGACGTTGACAGCTGAGGTATTTACATTTAACGATTATATACTAACAAAGAAGGGAACATACTATTTACAATATGAGAGAGCACCCAGTGGAATGTAAGATTCCTTTTAAGGGGCTCTTAATAAAATAAAATTAATCAATTAACAAAATTAACAAAAAATTTTTAAAGCAAAATCTAATAAATTATCTATCGGAGAAGGAAAAAAACCCTCTTGAGCTGACTGTGCCACCAGTTCTCGCTCAAGAGGGCACAAAAACCTCCTCCTTTTAATATCATAATCAATAGCAAAAACTTAAAATGGATAAAATGAGTTTGTGAATGGTGTTATGAATGAGTGGATGAGTAGATGCGTAGATGAATGGATAGAAGAATGGAACGAGTGAGTGAGTTAAAAAATGAAAGCTTGAATAATTGAATAAGTGAACGAGTTAATGAAACTGAAGTTGATTATTGTATGTTAGATAGAAGCATGCAAACAGTTAATACAGCATGACATCGCTACACGTATAACGATATAACGAGCGTTAACCCACCGCAGATACTCACACCAAAAAGCTCACACAGAGAACTTTCTGGTCAATATCACAGTTTGACTGTAGCTTGCTGCAGTGACAACACAATTGAGAAAAAAAAAACAAACAAACAAAAAAAAACTAGTTACAAAGCGGTAAGAACATTCAACAAGACAAAAATGATAATTAAAAAAAAACTATATATATATATATATATATATATATATATATATATATATATATATATATATATATATATATATATATATATATATATATATATATATATATATATATATATATATATATATATATATATATATATATATATATATATATATATATATATATATATATATATATATATATATATATATATATATATATATATATATATATATATATATATATATGTAATAATATCTTGTTTACATTTATTCTAATCGAGAGCTACATACGGTTGATACACATTACAATATATAAGTTACAATTCGTGTTTTCAGGTAGTACTTTAATTTTGTTTTGAATAGATTCATATTCGTAATTTGTTTCAATTCGTTTGGAAGAGCGTTGTAAATTGTTGGGCCGTTTAACATGATGCGGCTTTTACCTAAGTTAGAGTATGCTCTTACTCGCAATAATGAGTTCGACTGCCGTGTATTTTGCTGCCGAAGACCAGTGGATATTGAAAGGTTATTATGAAAATCTGGTTGATGAAGAACATTGTGAACGAACGTAATTGTCTGCATATCGCGAAGTGCTAATAGTGGTAATATACCATGGGAAGTATCAGAGTAAAGTTGTAAAGTAGGGTGCAAGCAGGGTAGCTTGAAGATGGTTTTCAGACATCTATTAATTTATATAATTGATATTAATAAAATAATTCCGATGATTTTGTAGTTTTAGGGATATTTTTTAATCTAATGACTCGATTTTTCCCTCATATTTGTATGGTTTGTCATACATATTGAGAATGTATTGAGGTGCATTTTTCTTATTTTGAATTCGTGACATGTGACATAGGGGGGTGGGGGGTCTTTGCTTCTGTTCTGAGCAAATTGGTAACAAAGGAAGGGGGGGGGGGGGGGGGTGAGTCCAACATCGTCAAAAAGCGTGACGTCTTTTATGGACAGCCCCTTAGGCATCAAGCGAAAACGACATTAGTGTGCTCAGAGAGGTTGTGGCATCATTTATAGTTCTTCACACAAATACACAAATATAGCATAAAGCTACTAAACCATGTGAGTCATATCAGCACGAGCTGGCTTAGAACTTTAAATTTAAATGTTCAACTGTAATAATAATAAATGGAACATTCTACATTCCTTGTTCTAAAGCTTGAGTCATTTGATATTTGGACGCAAATTAACTGATTTATGTCGGAAGCATGCTAAAGATATAATAATGTTGAGTACTCAAAATTAAGGTACTTTATTGCACTTCAAAGGCAAAACAGCGAGACTATTATTCCGATTTGGTTTTGATGAATTCTCAAACTTTTCTCAGAAGACCACTCATATTTCTGTACAATAGCTTTATAGTACTTTTGTCCGGAAAATGCATATAATCCAACTTCGCGTACATTTTGTCGTCCATGGGGATGCAATTTTCGTATTCCGTATGAACCTCATGGCGAAAAGAGCTAATTCCTTCTCGCAAATGAATCCTTCTGTCGGTGCTTCGGCTTGGCTTAAGAGGCGGGTCTAACACTTTTGAAAAATCCAAGGATGGCTTTTATCGTATCAAAGAACACTCACCAGCAACTCTGATGATTGAATCAGTGCCATCAAAGAGAGACGGATATCATCGCAAAAAAAACCAGGCATGGCTCATTTAACATAGAATAGACACCAGTACGAGAGCGAATTTCTCTCGATGACATTTCTGAGAATCAAAGGTTAGCACGCTGCTGTGGGGATCCTCTCTGAAGCAACAAACGGTCGCCTATTCTCGTTTCGCGATTCGATTCTATACTGGCAGTTGATAATTGCGATAGAATCATTTTACTATTGCCGCTTATTCTAACTATGTGCATATAACCTTTGTATAAGTTGTGTCTATGAAAATGTCTGTGAATGCTCCACACAAGGGTTTTGAAATATTGCAACCTAATTTGAGAATCATCAAGTTGAATCATCAATTCGATTTTCTGCGATAATTGTCAACTTGCGATTCTCTCTTGGGAAATTCCACACAGCAACGATCATTATCAGACTAAAAATTTTTGAGCTTGAGCGACCACCCTTGGTTGCTACTCCGTTACTGATCGGGATTAGCTAAAATTGTACAGGGAGTTTCTAGATGATCCGACCTGGGACTGGTAAATCATCCTTCAATGTACATCTTCTGGTAATCCCAGAATTCATTGATCAGTACCGGCGCCAGCCAGGCCCGAACGTAGATCGTCTAAGGAATGGGAAGGGATGTTAATCCAACACTTGTTGTTACTAGAGGCCGTATATACTACTGCGCACTCCACAAGTGTCACGGGAGAAGGATGAAAGGATATTTGTAAAAATTTCAGTATTGGTTTCGCGCGCGACTCAGTATGTTCCGGTTTCAAGATGCTCGGATGCACCACTAAACTCACTGACTTCCCGAGTGAACGTTTCAACAATATCCTAAAATATTAAAAATGAAAGCTTGAATAATTGAATAAGTGAACGAGTTAATGAAACTGAAGTTGATTATTGTATGTTAGATAGAAGCATGCAAACAGTTAATACAGCATGACATCGCTACACGTATAACGATATGACGAGCGTTAACCCACCGCAGATACTCACACCAAAAAGCTCACACAGAGAACTTTCTGGTCAATATCACAGTTTGACTGTAGCTTGCTGCAGTGACAACACAATTGAGAAAAAAAAACAAACAAACAAAAAAAAACTAGTTACAAAGCGGTGAGAACATTCAACAAGACAAAAATGATAATTAAAAAAAAACTATATATATATATATATATATATATATATATATATATATATATATATATATATATATATATATATATATATATATATATATATATATATATATATATATATATATATATATATATATATATATATATATATATATATATATATATATATATGTAATAATATCTTGTTTACATTTATTCTAATCGAGAGCTACATACGGTTGATACACATTACAATATATAAGTTACTATTCGTGTTTTCAGGTAATACTTTAATTTTGTTTTGAATAGATTCATATTCGTAATTTGTTTCAATTCGTTTGGAAGAGCGTTGTAAATTGTTGGGCCGTTAAACATGATGCGGCTTTTACCTAAGTTAGAGTATGCTCTTACTCGCAATAATGAGTTCGACTGCCGTGTATTTTGCTGCCGAAGACCAGTGGATATTGAAAGGTTATTATGAAAATCTGGTTGATGAAGAACATTGTGAACGAACGTAATTGTCTGCATATCGCGAAGTGCTAATAGTGGTAATATACCATGGGAAGTATCAGAGTAAAGTTGTAAAGTAGGGTGCAAGCAGGGTAGCTTGAAGATGGTTTTCAGACATCTATTAATTTATATAATTGATATTAATAAAATAATTCCGATGATTTTGTAGTTTTAGGGATATTTTTTAATCTAATGACTCGATTTTTCCCTCATATTTGTATGGTTTGTCATACATATTGAGAATGTATTGAGGTGCATTTTTCTTATTTTGAATTCGTGACATGTGACATAGGGGGGTGGGGGGTCTTTGCTTCTGTTCTGAGCAAATTGGTAACAAAGGAAGGGGGGGGGGGGTGAGTCCAACATCGTCAAAAAGCGTGACGTCTTTTATGGACAGCCCCTTAGGCATCAAGCGAAAACGACATTAGTGTGCTCAGAGAGGTTGTGGCATCATTTATAGTTCTTCACACAAATACACAAATATAGCATAAAGCTACTAAACCATGTGAGTCATATCAGCACGAGCTGGCTTAGAACTTTAAATTTAAATGTTCAACTGTAATAATAATAAATGGAACATTCTACATTCCTTGTTCTAAAGCTTGAGTCATTTGATATTTGGACGCAAATTAACTGATTTATGTCGGAAGCATGCTAAAGATATAATAATGTTGAGTACTCAAAATTAAGGTACTTTATTGCACTTCAAAGGCAAAACAGCGAGACTATTATTCCGATTTGGTTTTGATGAATTCTCAAACTTTTCTCAGAAGACCACTCATATTTCTGTACAATAGCTTTATAGTACTTTTGTCCGGAAAATGCATATAATCCAACTTCGCGTACATTTTGTCGTCCATGGGGATGCAATTTTCGTATTCCGTATGAACCTCATGGCGAAAAGAGCTAATTCCTTCTCGCAAATGAATCCTTCTGTCGGTGCTTCGGCTTGGCTTAAGAGGCGGGTCTAACACTTTTGAAAAATCCAAGGATGGCTTTTATCGTATCAAATAACACTCACCAGCAACTCTGATGATTGAATCAGTGCCATCAAAGAGAGACGGATATCATCGCAAAAAAAACCAGGCATGGCTCATTTAACATAGAATAGACACCAGTACGAGAGCGAATTTCTCTCGATGACATTTCTGAGAATCAAAGGTTAGCACGCTGCTGTGGGGATCCTCTCTGAAGCAACAAACGGTCGCCTATTCTCGTTTCGCGATTCGATTCTATACTGGCAGTTGATAATTGCGATAGAATCATTTTACTATTGCCGCTTATTCTAACTATGTGCATATAACCTTTGTATAAGTTGTGTCTATGAAAATGTCTGTGAATGCTCCACACAAGGGTTTTGAAATATTGCAACCTAATTTGAGAATCATCAAGTTGAATCATCAATTCGATTTTCTGCGATAATTGTCAACTTGCGATTCTCTCTTGGGAAATTCCACACAGCAACGATCATTATCAGACTAAAAATTTTTGAGCTTGAGCGACCACCCTTGGTTGCTACTCCGTTACTGATCGGGATTAGCTAAAATTGTACAGGGAGTTTCTAGATGATCCGACCTGGGACTGGTAAATCATCCTTCAATGTACATCTTCTGGTAATCCCAGAATTCATTGATCAGTACCGGCGCCAGCCAGGCCCGAACGTAGATCGTCTAAGGAATGGGAAGGGATGTTAATCCAACACTTGTTGTTACTAGAGGCCGTATATACTACTGCGCACTCCACAAGTGTCACAGGAGAAGGATGAAAGGATATTTGTAAAAATTTCAGTATTGGTTTCGCGCGCGACTCAGTATGTTCCGGTTTCAAGATGCTCGGATGCACCACTAAACTCACTGACTTCCCGAGTGAACGTTTCAACAATATCCTATATTGAAGTCTCGGGAAGTCTTTTTCGAGGAAACTAAAAAATTTCCACACAATTCACAGATCTTTTTCGAGGAAACTAAAAAAAAATTTGCAATACCATCGAGTAAAGAATAAAAACTTCCCTATTTTTTTTAAATGAAATTACGTGATACAAGATAAACGAGTGAACAGGATTTAGACGAAATAGTTGATCCATTGCATTGACCTATTCTAAACAGTTGTTATAAAATCATTTGAAATCGCTAAATAAAGGTAAAAAGATTTCACGCGCGTCTTGATTCTTTATTATTTCCGCTTTATTATTTTAATTATTTATTAAAATTATTAATTGGTTATATTGGTTGATCTGGGCAGCCGGCTACCGAGAAAAATATTAATTTATTGTTTGAAATATTAATATCAAGTGTTTTTTACTATGTATTCAATATACCGATATATTTTATCTCTGTTATTAACTTTGTAATATAAACGGATTTGCGCAATGGTTGATTTTTATCATTCATTTTATAATCCTGAAAGACAATCAATAACATGAAAGAAGAAATATACCAACTTCTGTTAAATTTTCGGCAATCACCAACACTGGAAAAATCATTATTTTTCCTTTGTATTTTCTTACAGTAAAACAATTCAAGAGTTTTTGTGAAATTTTCTAGCATATCGGAATAAAACTCTGGAAGTTATGTGACCTTTTCTTTGCTTATCTCATACTGCGAAGGGGCAAGAGCTCGGCGCAGAGGCCCAAGAGTTCTGCTTCGATTGACTTGAAAATTTGTAAAACCTTCTTGAATTTATTTATTATGACGAAGTCCAAAAAATTGATTTTTCCGAAGTGCTGGACCCTACGCGCCCACAAGAAAAATAAATTCTTTTCTTCGATTTTAAACTTCAAACGCGAAAGCAGGTCGTCGTTCGAACATTTCTTCACCAAATTTGTTTCAAATTTCGCACACACTTTTTACATGTAAAATATCAGACCCCAACGTTTTCCTTTTCGTTTTTTCTTAGTTTGGGTAGGCTTTAAAGCTACAAAATGACAGATTTTTTGTGTGAAAAATCGTTGTTTTTTATTTTACACACGGAACGCCCGAAATCAGCTCTGCGCCTAATTCGTATTACTGTTTTTGAATTAGTTGATTTTAACAACAAAATTTCCAAAATAACTATGAAATTAGTTAAAATTGAGAATTTACTTTGCTGAAAAAAACTCTTATTTTTAGAGAATGTATTTAGTTGGCGAATATCCTGGACACAAACCAGCAATATTTCAATTCAACGCAAAATTCTCATTGACAATTAATTTTGTTATTCAAATCGAAAAAATTGTTTCTATTTATCTAGCACCATCATTGCTGAAGGACAGTACCAAGAAAACAAAAATGAAATTGCAAATTGTTATGAAATTTTTCGCATGTGTTACGATATATCCTTATATAAATTTCTAAACCGATATGTAAAAATGACGTAAACTCTTAGTGGAAAGTGTATTTATTCAGAATTTGTGCGCATTTGAAGCGGTTGTGCGTAAGAATGTTTTTACGCGGAACAGTGAAGTGAGTTTAGAATGTTGCACTTCAATTGTATATGTCAAATGATGTTTTTTGTATCTTCCAACCTTCCGGGCTACGCCGTCCGGTGTCCTACTTGTGTTCGGTTTTTGTTTGCCGAGTGCTCAAAGTTGTCAGTGAGAGAGTCGATTTCGCGAAGTCGAATGAAGAAAACAGTGATTCAGAAGAAAAATTGTCAAAATGAAGTTTATGTTTCGTTTATGTCTTTTTCTCCCATACAACATCGTATTTATACCTGCCAATATAGAAAAGACAACCTCGACTAAAATTTTTTTTCAGTTGTAGTGTGCCATCTAGTGGCTAGTCATTAGGTGTTAACGTTTTTTCACTGACAGTGCGCCATATAGCTGGAAATTGCAGAAGCCAATTCAACCATTTATGTTGGTTAAAAACAACGTTCTATTTCTCAAATTCAACTAAAAAAATAGTTGAATGGAAAGGAAGTGTGCCTTAGGTAAGAAATGATAGCACGTTTAATTGGTGAAATCAACTAAAAAATTAGCCATTTCGACAAATATTTTATTATTATTATTAAGGGAATGAGAATTTAAAAATCTAAATTAGCAAAAGTAAGATTTTTTTAGTTGTCTCAAAAAATAACTAACTAAAATCAGAAAATTAACTTATTTTTCCGCCAAAATGCTGATTTCGGTCTTTCCGTGCAACAACCAAAAATCTAAAAAAAAATGAAACAAAAGCCTTGGGGTCTAGAAAAACATCTACTATAACTATGCTGCTTTGATTTGTTGACTTCTGATTAGTTTGCGCTGAGACACAGTGGATACCGAGAAGAGAATGAATGAATGAAAGAGATTATTTATACTCGGATTTAATCGGTTTAAATTTTGGTCTTTCGCCGAGAAAACCGAGAAGAGAATATTCTAAGAACTGTTCTCCAAAATACCCCTTTACCAGATTATGTCTCAATATTCTTCCACTAAAAAATTACGAAATGTTATTAGAATGATGCTTTGTATTATTCAAAACATTTGGATTTATTTGTTTAAACGAAAGCTCTAAAAAAATTCGCAAAAATATCATTTTTTCATTCGTTAGAGCCCACCCTTAATCTGACAGTCCTGGATTTGTCCTTATCGTCCTTATTGATAAAATCGGAACCCTATGGGAAACCTTGAAAAGGAATCTTTGACATAGGTCTATGGATCTTTTTGTGAAATAGATACATAAGAAAATAACAGAATCTTCTAACTGGAAGTAGGAAAAGAGAAATTTCGGTCATTGTCATCGTTTACTATAAGGAAAAATGTACTATCAATCTTTCAGTGCTGTTATTCCCTACCCGTGGTCCTCGGTTCCCTGGGGGTTCGCGAGGTATGTTTTGGGGGACCGCGAATCATTTTCATTAACAACATTGTTGCCTTTCTCATATAGAAAAGTTATGCAATTACTGTGAAAACCGATTTTGGAACCAAGGTCCGGAGGGCCTAGTGTCATATACCATTCGACTCAGTTCGTCGAGTACGTAAAAATTCTATATGAGTGTACGTGTGTGTATGCACTCCCTTTTCTCGGGGATGGCTAAACTAATTTTAATTAACCTAGATTCAAATGAAACGTCTTGTAGCTTCATAAAAAGTTCCTGAATTTTATCCGAATACGACTTTCGGTTCCGGAATTATAGGGTGGTATGAGCAAAAAATGAAGTGTACTACTTTTCTCACAAACGACAGAACCGATTCTTACATACTTCGATTCGAAGTGTGATTAGTGTAAAAACTCCTATATAAAATTAGCTCCTCACTTTTCTCAGAGATGGCGTGACCTATTTTAACAAACCTATATCGTTTTCGTTTGATGCCAATCCTAACCCAGTTTCCACCCTAACTGCTGTCAAACCGTTTGTTCGAACCTAATTTTAAAGTCAATGAACTGAAAATCGAGTCTTTTTCGAACCTGATTCTTATATCGGGTTTGCTCATCGTCATTTAAAAACTACTGCACAATTTTTTTTCAAGTTTTGCACACACTTTCTATATATAAAAAACCAGACCCCAACGTTTTCCTTTTCATTGTTTGTTACTTTTAGGAGGTTTAACAGTTACAAAATGGCGGATTTTTTCGTGAAAAATCGTCGTATTCACTTTGAACAATCACCAAAAATTGAAAAAGTTAAAAAAAATCATACAGAAACGTTGGGGTCTAGAAAAACTTCTACTCTAACTATGCTGCGTTCATTTGTTCACTTCTGATTAGTCTGCGCTGAGATACAGTGGACATCGCAAATCATGATTTTTAAAAAGTGTTCTCAAAAATACCTCTTCACCGACTTATTTCTCAATATTTTTCCAAGAAAAAAATACAAAATGTTGTTCGAATGATGCTTTTTATCATGAAAAATATTTGAATTTATTTTGTTGAACGATAATTTTGGAAGAAATTCGCAAAAATTATGATTTTTTCTCGGTACAAATGGCGCTGTTTCTATCGATCTTTTGTTTTTTATTTCATTCGGTAGGGAAAAAATGCGTTGTGTCGGTTACGACAACCAATTGATCGTCGAATTCGATTCACAGCACCAGACCAGCCTATATAATAATATATGAAAATATGTTTTGTCGGTTACGTCTCTTATACCATTATATCTCCGGAACCGGAAGTGACAGCCAATTGATCTTCGAACTTGATTCACAACCAACGATTGCGGATAAAGTCGCTGTCAGAGTGGACAAGATTTGTGTAGCGTCACCACACGCGCACGAGCTTGTTACATTTAAGCAAAGGAAACATGTCACAGTGAACGTGATGCTGTGTATCGCATCGAAACACTGCATCGCTTCGTAAATCGCGGCACCTGCAGTCATTCAATCGTCGGCACGGAAATATACCTTGACTTACGAGCATCCGTTCTAGTGGCCTTTTACGACATGAAACAGGATATCAGTGGATCAATTCTTGGTTGAAATAATACCGCCGGATGCCACACGGCTTACCTGTTTAGTGGACTTAAACCACCGGGACAGGTGGACCGTAGTTCTTACACGGAACCACCCGCGATCCCATTTCAACCAGAATATTAGTTAATTTTCTGAATTCGGTTGGTTAAAATTTGGTACAACAATCGATTGTTGTTTTAACTAAACTGTCATTTTTGTTTTTCGATTAGCAGAAACGATGGTTGAAACAACTAATTTAACTGTTTGAAAAAAAAATGCTGTCAATTAGTGAGGACACTTACCTTTCAATTTCAACAAATATTTTAGTTGAAATAACTGGTGTTGTTATTGAAACAAATTTCTGTTAGTTGAAAAATAAATCGGTTTTATTTGTTTTAGCATTGCAAATAGTTGAATCAATTCGAACAATGTTATTGATTTGCGAAAATTTTAGTCAATTTATATGAGCTTGGGTGCATCAACCGCTGGGAATTGGAATTTTGTGACGGCAATTCAAACGCGCCATTCAATCGCAGCGCGTTCTGTGTGTTTGAAACCCTTCGCTCCTGTTACTTTCATAAATTAAATTCCTGTCAAAAAGCGTTTTATTGCTAATGCATGAACATCATCATCGGAATCAAACAGCTGGAAGTAAAACAGTCTGCTGGAAGTAAATCAATGATCGAATTTGAAGCATAAAATTTTTGCGCATACCTGAAAGATTACGAGATGATCATTCATTAACATTTTCTAATTTGTCACCAAATCTTTTTCATCTTAAACAAGATTAACTTTATCACAACACCGCTGTTAGATAAACACTTTTTATGGAACCATAAATTTCTCAAATCGAATGGACACAATTTCACCAAACGCTTTAATCATCGATGTTGTTTTCATTGACATTTTGAAGCGACGCGAACAGATTTCAACTAAAAAAGTTATTGATTTTGCATTGCGATTATTGTTTTGCTTTCAACTGTCTCCGGCATTTGACAGCATTCAAAACAACATATTTTTCAACTACTTGAATATATGCAAATCAAAACCCATATTGGTTGAATCAAAAAGAAATTAGTTAAATCAACTATCGCAAAAATCAAAAACTGCGATATCGCAATTTAATGATCGAAGGGTTCTCCGTGTAGGCAGTCGGGAACCGCTATCGACACTACACGGCTATCTAGGCTGCTCAGAAAGGGAAGTTGACGTTTATGGTACGCTTCCATGGGTGACCGAACAGCCGTCTAAGAGAAGTAAATTAGTTGTATTGTTCAATTAATATTGTAAAAACTAAACCAATAAATACTACATCAACATAACGTTTGTACCAAAATCAGAATTAATGTAAATATAGATTGCATCTTTTTTTTAAACAGCAGAACGTTTCTGATCAAACCACAACGATAAACAGACAGATTCACAACACAAAATTTTTCAATTCACCGGCCAATACCGATCGCAAGCTGAAAGCTGGATTCTCGAGAATCCGCGACTCCGATACTACATTACATAATGATACTATTCTAGTTTTAAGTTAGACGATAATTAAGATTAGAAAATACCCTTGGCATCTTAGAGCTTAAGCAGTGTGTCTTAAAATTATATTGTATTTTAGAAAAACAAAACACAAAATTTTAAACTGTCAAATCGAAATATCAAATGTTTTAATGAACAGAATCAAGTCCCTCACCGATTTGTCAAGTTCATTATATTCATCATGATTCGTGTTTACTGCGCAAGCTCTGCCGCATGCAACCCGTGTAGGGTACTCAACATAGAAGCAAATGATACCGTAAAATAGATGGGGAATGAACGCAAAAGCCCGTGCAGCTCAAACATTTTGTGGTAACTTAGCCAGTTATGTGTGTGAGTAAACGTCGATTGACAGCGAGAAAAGAAGTACTTATTTTCGGATCTACCACCATCGGTCGCAAAATATAAAAAGCAAAAGCGTAGTGGGAAGATTCGTGGTTCTTTAATTTCCGTGCTCTTCTTACGGGTGGACAACAAGTCGTTGGGTTCGCGTTTTGTGCCATAGGCTGGAGTGTTCTGATACGGATACAAGAATAGAATAAAAATGGTAAGATGTCTGCTACTTTTTAGAGCAAAAAAATTTGTCAACTTTTCACCAAAGACTTTTTCTTCACCATTACACATTGGCATGTATGACAAATAATATCAGTCGACGATTCTTTAGCGAACCCGTACTAGGTCAATGGATTCTATTGTCCTACATATGTTAAAATAATGCCAAACGCTACATTAATAGATGTTATTTGTTCAATTTTAGGGAAATGAAACATCTTTACCAATGGAGCTATGCTCAAATTGTAAGTATTAAGTTGTGTTTTTTTTATTCAAATGCAGTTCACGAACTATTTTCAATTTTAAAATTTGATTCTGCTTCCAACTTCCTATGATTCGATTTTTGATAATAATCATTTTATGTGAATTACTTTTGTTTATGCTTTTTTGCTTATAGATGTGTATTGACAATTGATTAGTTGAAATTTTTGATATTGATTTTTGTAAAATACTAATCAATTTGGGAGAGTAAAGGGGTGCTAGTTGAGCACAATGAAAACAATGTTTTCGTTAACTTAATTTCTAAAATAAAATAAAATTTAATGTAGCATTCAAAAGACATATTTTGATTGAAAACATTGCCACTTCATTCTATTACAAGGGGTGTTTTTTCTGCGCAGCTTTTGTACGGCGCGATCTTTCAAGGAACATTGATATTTATATAGGCTGCTGTTTTATTTGTAATATTGGAATTTTTAGTTGAACTATTCAGAGCGCTTCCGCTTGAGTAAAAATAAGATAACTGTCGGTTTTGAATTGTGATCTATATTATAAATATTGTTGGTTACTATAGGGTGAATCAAAAGGTTAAATTAAAGGCTGATGGCAGAAGATTGAAATAGCAAACTATTCACTTATATTATCAAGTTTTCTGTTGATCGCAATGTAAGTCATTTATATTTTTGCTGTATATTATAGGTAGATCAGGAAATGTGCTAATGCAAAAAAACATAAAGAATTAAAGTCACTTGAATTAGAGTTGAATGATTTTTTGTGAAAATGTACTAGTTGTTCACATACTAGACATTGCTAGTCATGATATAATAATCATGAAATAAATCGTTTTACTTTGTTTTAAATAGTATTGTTGTGTACGCTTCAGCTAAATGACACATACTGATCCTGCAACTGTATGACTGTATCTTTTTAGTAGTAGAGAAGGTAAATCACTGGAATAAAAATCAAGTTACTACATTTATACGTAAAAAGCATGAATTATTAGTTCATGATATTAAAACTATTATTCAAGGTGTATTTTCATAACATGAAAAATCACTATTTACCTAAAATCACGACTCGATTAATTCGATTAATGATGTTCGATGATCACTCAATAACCTCTACTACTAAATTACGATCATTGAATTTGATGATTAGAATTAAGCCCATGAAGATAATCAATCAATTTTTAGGCTGTCTTTCGTTAGGTATTGATAAAAATTTACATTTTGAATACCAAAAGACCCTATCAAATCACTGTACTATTAACCGATTGTGTTGCAGTTAAAAAGTCCTTTTCGTTTTTCAAAAAGCATTTCTGTGCAGTTTAGTTCTTAGCACATTGAATTCAAGAAATGATGAGCAAATCAATTTTTTTAAATAACTATTTATTGGAATATGAGTTAAAATTAAATTATTAAGATTTAAATTGCGTGTTCAACCACAAGTGGTGACTTTTCAGCCCTATTATACTTAAAAAATTATATACATGATTTGATTATTACCATGAGGACATCATTTACTTCCGCAATTCTGAGATTTTCGTGTAGGGAAAATTCTAAACCTACTTGTATTGTGTAATGGGGAAAATGTTAACTTCCTAACTAATACAGAGAGCGAATCGATTCAATTGAAGATTGCATCGATTTTTGTCGGAATTTGCTTATAATATTATTTGACATTACATCTAATGGTTCTATATTTGTGAGTATGTGTGACTCATTTGTACTAAACCAGGGAGGACGCTTCAAAATCATTTCAGAATTTTATTCTGAATCCTTGAAGCGTTTTCTTCCTGGTGGAACAACAACTTGACCAAATTGGTACTGCATAAAGCATGGCTGGTCTGAAAATTTGTTTATAAATTAACAATTTGTTTTTTAGACAGAGCTTAGAATTTCTGTTTATAAGAGGATATAAACATTTAATATATTTATTACACTTTGCCTGGATTCCTTCAATGTGATCCTTGAAAGTGAGTTTTTTGTCATGCGTTAAACCTAAGTATTTAGCTTGATCAGACCATGCCAATTCCAAGTCATTCAATTTGAAAATGTGATTATTATTTGGTTTAAGAAAAGAAGCTCTTGGCTTATGAGGAAAGATAAATAATTGCGTTTTTGCTGCATTTGGTTTAATTTTCCATTTTGACAGATAATCACTGAAAATATTTAAACTTCTTTGTAGGCAGACTGCAGATTTCTACCTGTGGCTAACACACTTGTGTCGTCACAGAATAGCGATTTCTGACAACCAACCGGTAGATTTGGAAGATTAGAAGTGAAAATATTATACAAGATTGGAGCTACGCTCGAACCCTGCGGAACACCGGTTCGTACGGGTAGCAATTCAGATTTACAATTCTGATAGCTAACCTGAAGAGTTCGATCAATTTAATAATTTTGAATCATTTTGATCAAATAAATAGGAAACTGGAAATCAGACAGTTTTGCTATTAAACCTTTGTGCCAAACACTGTCGAATGCTTTTTCTATGTCTAGAAGAGCAACTCCAGTGGATAACCCAGAAGATTTATTTGATTTTATCATGTTCGTAACTCTGACAATTTGATGAGTAGTTGAATGTTCATGACGAAATCCAAACTGCTCTGGTAAAAAAATTGAATTCTCATTTATATGAGACATCATTTTCAACAAGATAATTTTTTCAAAAAGTTTACTGATAGAAGAAAGTAAGTTAATTGGTCGATAACTTGATGTTTCTGCTGGGCTTTTATCAGGTTTGAGGATAGGAATTACTTTAGCGTTTTTCCATCTTTTTGAGAAGTAAGCTAATGAAAAACACTTGTTGAAAATTTTAACCAGGAGTCTCAAGGCAACATCGGGAAGATTTTTAATATGAATATCAAAAATTCCATCATTACCAGGAGCCTTCATGTTTTAAAGTTTCCTAATAATTGATTTAATTTCATCAAAATTCGTCTCAATAATGTCATCTTGTGATAACACTTGGGTTGAAATATGATCATATTTCAGTGAGACTTCATTTTCAATAGGACTCACAACGTTCAAATTAAAATTGTGGACACTCTCGAACTGCTGAGCAAGTTTTTGAGCTTTTTCGCCACTTGTAAGAAGTATTTGATTTTCTTCCTTGAGAGTAGGAATTGGTTTCTGAGGTTTCTTAAGAACCTTAGAAAGATTCCAGAAAGGTTTAGAATATGGTTTAATTTGTTCAACTTCTTTTGCGAAATTTTCATTTCGCAAAAGAGTAAATCTATGTTTAATTTCTTTTTGTAAATCCTTAAGTATGTTTTTCATAGCAGGATCACGAGAACGTTGATATTGTCGTCGACGAACACTCTTCAACCGAATGAGCAGTTGAAGATTGTCATCGATGATAGGAGAATTTAATTTAGTTTGAGCTTTGGGAACTGAAAGATTTCTAGCTTCGATAATATAATGATTCAAATGATCAATTGCTGTGTCGATGTCCGCAGAATTTTTTAAAATAGTTTCATGATCCACATGATTTTTTTTTAATATTCAAATAATTATTTAACATCACTGTTAAATTTTAAATTCACTATAATATTATTTGCAAATTACCATCCGATTTGAAATGCTTCAAAAAGTGATGAAGTCGAATTCATTAGGATGATCATTTGAAAAAGTTGATCTTGTAGGTAGATCATTTTATTTTCAGTTATATCACCTAAATCGACTTCATTTAAAGAGGCGAATGGCATTGAAGGAATATTGGTGGTAGACTGCCATTAGAAGAAGATGATTTGGCCGATCTACCTATTACTAAATTGTTTTTGTTAGAAGATGAACTGCAAGGCGTTCCTGTGCTTTGATTATTTACATTAGAAGAATTAAGTGGTAGATTTCTACCTGTTACACTAGCGTAACTGACATTAGAAGAAGATGTTGACGAGGTTGATCTACCTGTCAATAAATTGTTTTCGTTAGAAGACGAATTGGAAGGTGTACCTGTTTTTTGTTTCAAATTTGAAGAAATAAGTACCTTAGAAGCATTAGGCTTGGCATTTGTAACGGTTTTTTTGATTTTCAGGTATGTTCTGTAAATTTAAGGTCGTTGATTTGACTTGTTGTCTAAGCGAACGAGCGTTTAAAAATTTTTAAATATACATTCCCAAATTTAATATATAATCGCGGTTTTCCAAAAATTTTGAATCTTTTTGGTATAATGATACCAACAGAAAACTAGTTATTTCATGTTAAATATTGAAACAAAAGAATACATTTTATTACATGTAAAGGGCAATTAACAATCGTAGGAAAACGGATATTTTGCACAACGTAATTTTCTTCGCTGTCGTTGAGCGGAAATTTAGAAAGAACTAATAGTTTGTTTGGTACATCTTTTTTATTAAAATAATCGCCATTGTGCAGCCTGCTGATTGAGAAACAACATTTAATTTTATAGAGAAATTTACTGAAGACTTTTCTTTATATTTGTTGTGATTTTTAAGTATTTCATTTTAGACGGGTAATCGATTTGAAATTCTGAAAGCTATTCTGTCCCAAGTACATGGCACTGGTGCGACTGATATAGCATTCGTGAAAATGAGCTTGTGGTAGTTTAATGTACATCTTTCGTCTAGATGCAAATGAAGGACTTTTCAGATCCGCTACGTGTATTCTACCGATTAAAAATTAGTTGTATTTTCTATTCAATCTCAGTCCAACCAGACACAGGCTTATGAAATTTTTCTGGTTAATGCCTCTATCATTGAAACAAACCAAAAATATTCCGTCTTAATGGGAATTGACTTTAATCTGTTGCGATACTGTAAGTATCGAGACCAAAAGTATCGATACTAACAGTATCGCTCTGATGTGATATCGATACCAGAAATACCCGATTCTTGAAAGAAATATCGATACCTCAAAGTATCGAATCGGTATCGGACATCCCTAGCTCGTAGCAACTTAAACAGTGTTGCTCAATAATATTATTTTTATCAATATCAAGGGGTCTTTAAATTTGTGGTAACTGGCGGTAAATCGTCAACAAACATTTTTAATGCTAATTTTTCTTCGGAGTGTCTGGTCGTGTCGTCGGTTAAAGTCTTCCTGTTGAACGATACTTTTTCTCTAATCTCAACTTTTCCTTGTTTCATTCATTTATCTTCTCTCTCGGTCTGTTTATCATTGGCAGTAAAAAGCTGAGGTAGACACAACGTTAGTGTTAGCTGGTTTTCGCATACCTCAGGTTATTCGGTGTTCCACACTAGATGTGTCATTGAACTATGTAATGACGTGACGTGCACACGTACAAATATTAACCGATTTTGGTAAACCGTGAGACCATGGTAGTTTTTTTTCTAGAATCTTTCAAATGATCAACTGTTTTATTTCTGTTTCATTCGAAATAATTGTAGTTTCTTCTGAAAAAGTAATAGATATAAACTATACCACGCAGCGTTGTTAAAGTATAATTTAATCTCACCATAATATCGCATTATTATCCTGGTGTTAGCACCGAATTGATGATAGTATGAAGAGCTAATTATCTGAACACAAAGATTTCGAATAACAGGCTAATAAATAAAATATTACGTCGATTGCTAAACTATAATTGAATGTCATCTTCAAACTGTTTCAGTCGACGCTGACGAAATTCGACGTTTGGGCAAGCGGTTCAAGAAACTCGATTTAGACAACTCCGGTGCACTAAGCATCGACGAGTTCATGTCGCTTCCGGAATTACAACAGAACCCGTTAGTACAGCGTGTCATAGACATATTCGATGCAGATGGTAATGGCGAGGTGGACTTCAAAGAGTTCATTCAGGGCGTTTCTCAGTTCAGCGTTAAGGGTGATAAATTATCTAAGTTGAAGTTTGCCTTTCGAATATATGATATGGACAACGACGGTTTCATATCAAACGGAGAGTTGTTCCAGGTAAGTTTCGCGATCTTTCCTAATTTTTTAAAAATTTTTTAATTACATACAATTTCTCAAAAACTTTTTTAATCCCGCTAAATTTTGTTCGAGTTCAGACAAAGTTTTCTTTTTCTCTTTATCTTATATCGTTGGTTGGAGCTCATGTGGGTTGATAATTTTTTCTGACAATAATAAAAACATTTATTTCGATAGGTGCTGAAAATGATGGTTGGTAATAATCTGAAGGATACGCAACTGCAGCAGATTGTCGATAAAACAATTGTGTTCGCCGACAAAGATGAAGATGGCAAAATCTCCTTCGAAGAATTTTGTTCCGTGGTCGGTAATACCGACATTCACAAAAAAATGGTCGTCGATGTTTAAAGTACATAATATTAACATATTGATATATACATAAAAACAAAAAAAAACATTTTTAATTACTAGCAAAGAAATTATCTAATTTATTAACTGTAACAAGCAAGAGTGTATGTGAATGTTGCATCTGATGAAAAAGAAGAAAAACATAAATGTTGTATTTTTAGTTTTTTTCTGTGTTGATTACTATCAATTTTTTCTTCTCATGTTATAGTAATTGTAGTTACAAACTCTATATCTAATAGATAAGATCTGTCAACATTTAGGAAGGATTTAAAATATAAAGTGCAATGGAATTAAAATGATTGCTTTCGCTTACAAATAAATCGATCTAATGCCGTGCATTTGGTTGTTACCTAGCCTTTTTATCTGTTTGTATGTTTAGTTCCTTTTTTATTTTTAGTTAGAATTACCATAAAACTTTTCCAAAAAAATGTTTACTATTGAAAAGAAGCAACTTTGGATTGATTACCCGCACGACATTCAGCGCAACAGTCGCTCGGTAAGCAGCTAAAAACTCTTCTATCACAGACCATTTAGACACTTCGAACGATATCAGCTATTGAGCATGCTCTTATAGTACTTAATCGAAAAACAATAAGATAATGCAAATCAAAATCATCTATTCATGCTGACATCTTCAAGGTTAAACTATTAATAACTATCTATTAATTCAGACACACATTTTTGCAAAGACAGTCGCAGTAAATCATATAGATATTGATTAAATAATTACAAGTGCTAGAGACTAATACATAAGTCTTATTGATTTTTCCCCAAGTTTAATTGTACGACATACAGAACAAGAAAAGAGCTATTGTAGAAGAATCTTAGGTTAGGAGCCAATTATTCTATATACTGTTGTTGAGTCGAAATTGATGTCATCAAATTAAATTATACTTGAAATTACTACCACAAATATTACTCCGGATTGAACCTGCCTGAAAAACCACCGTTATTATTGTCTCCGTGTACCAGTGATATGTAAAAATTCTTTCGCGCCAAAATACCAAATGTCACCCAATCCGATTAGGTTCTTTCTCTTGTTTGTCAGTAAAATT
Source organism: Malaya genurostris (assembly GCF_030247185.1). NCBI lineage: Eukaryota > Metazoa > Arthropoda > Insecta > Diptera > Culicidae > Malaya > Malaya genurostris. The sequence continues at coordinate 72,693,510 of NC_080570.1, read as the reverse complement.
TTGTCAAGTCCATATACACATAACAGATTTTTCATGTACACACCTGCAAATAAAACAACTGTTCATCACTAGTTATATTATTATAGTATAAAACCCGTTCAATCGAGTTTCCAACAATCTGCGTATTACACCTATTGGTCTAGAAGATCATAAATCCAGCTCCCATTCCCATTAAATGAAACTAGAATGCAATAGAAAAGGTGAAATCTCACTGAAGTCAGCCTTCTTTGGTCTGGTGGACGATCGCAAGGACCAATTCGCGTGAGGTCAACGAAAAAAAAAACTGCTTAGCGGGAATAATATTACTGACAAACACGTATTTACCGCCTAGCCTGCCGGAGAAATACATTGAAGAAATTATCTATTTCTATGAACTTACGAAGAAATAAAATAAAATCTTTTTCAAAACACTTTAAATGCGTATTAGGGTATCTATGTTTTTGTCGAAACCTGAAATTCCTTTAACTCGAACAATCACATTTATCAATACTTACCTTATCTATCAGTCTAGTCCTGTGGTGTTCTTTGCTGTCTCTATCAATAGTCTCCATTCAGCTCAATTCATTGGAACAGTCATTATCTTCCACCACTTTTTTTTTTTTTTTTTTTTTTTTTTTTTTTAAATAACTATTTATTGGAATATGAGTTAAAATTAAATTATTAAGATTTAAATTGGGTGTTCAGCCACAAGTGGTGACTTTTCAGCCCTGTTATATATATATATGATTTGGTTATTACCATGAAGACATCATTTGCTTCCGCAATTCTGAGATTTTTGTGTAGGGAAAATTCTAAACCTACTTGTATTGTGTAATGGGGAAAAGGAACTTATATACTAACTTACTAACTAATACAGAGAGCGAATCGATTCAATTGAAGATTGCATCGATTTTTGTCGGAATTTGCTTATAATATTATGTGACATTACATCTAATGGTTCTATATTTGTGAGTCTGTGTAACTCATTTGTACTAAACCAGGGAGGACGCTTCAGAATCATTTTCAGAATTTTATTCTGAATCCTTTGAAGCGTTTTCTTCCTGGTGGAACAACAGCTTGACCAAATTGGTACCGCATAAAGCATGGCTGGTCTGTAAATTTGTTTATAAATTAACAATTTGTTTTTTAGACAGAGCTTAGAATTTCTGTTTATAAGAGGATATAAACATTTAATATATTTATTACACTTTGCCTGGATTCCTTCAATGTGATCCTTGAAAGTGAGTTTTTTGTCATACGTTAAACCTAAGTATTTAGCTTGATCAGACCATGTCAATTCCAAGCCATTCAATTTGAGAATGTGATTATTGTTTGGTTTAAGAAAAGAAGCTCTTGGCTTGTGAGGAAAGATAATTAATTGCGTTTTTGCTGCATTTGGTTTAATTTTCCATTTTGACAGATAATCACTGAAAATATTTAAACTTCTTTGTAGGCGACTGCAGATCACTCTTAGATTTCTACCTGTGGCTAACAGACTGGTGTCGTCACAGAATAACGATTTCTGACAACCAACGGGTAGATTTGGAAGATCAGAAGTGAAAATATTATACAAGATTGGAGCTACACTCGAACCCTGCGAAACACCGGCTCGTACGGGTAGCAATTCAGATTTACAATTCTGATAGCTAACCTGAAGAGTACGATCAGTTAAATAATTTTGAATCATTTTGATCAAATAAATAGGAAACTGGAAATCAGACATTTTTGCTATTAAACCTTTGTGCCAAACACTGTCGAATGCTTTTTCTATGTCTAGAAGAGCAACTCCAGTGGATAACCCAGAAGATTTATTTGATTTTATCATGTTCGTTACTCTGACAAGTTGATGAGTAGTTGAATGTTCATGACGAAATCCAAACTGCTCTGGTAAAAAAATTGAATTCTCATTTATATGAGTCATCATTCTTAACAAGATAATTTTTTCAAAAAGTTTACTGATAGAAGAAAGTAAGCTAATTGGGCGATAACTTGATGTTTCTGCTGGGTTTTTATCAGGTTTTAGGATAGGAATTACTTTAGCGTTTTTCCATCTTTTTGGGAAGTAAGCTAATGAAAAACACTTGTTGAAAATTTTAACCAGGAGTCTCAAGGCAACATCGGGAAGATTTTTAATAAGAATATTAAAAATTCCATCATTACCAGGAGCCTTCATGTTTTTGAGTTTCCTAATAATTGATTTAATTTCATCAAAATTCGTCTCAATAATGTCATCGTGTGATAACACTTGGGTTGAAATATGATCATATTTCAGTGAGACTTCATTTTCAATAGGACTCACAACGTTCAAATTAAAATTGTGGACACTCTCGAATTGCTGAGCAAGTTTTTGAGCTTTTTCGCCATTTGTAAGAAGTATTTGATTTCCTTCCTTGAGAGCAGGAATAGGTTTCTGAGGTTTCTTAAGAACCTTAGAAAGTTTCCAGAAAGGTTTAGAATATGGTTTAATTTGTTCAACTTCTTTAGCGAAATTTTCATTTCGCAAAAGAGTAAATCTATGTTTAATTTCTTTTTGTAAATCCTTAACTATGTTTTTCATAGCAGGGTCACGAGAACGTTGATATTGTCGTCGACGAACACTCTTCAACCGAATGAGCAGTTGAAGATTGTCATCGATGATAGGAGAATTTAATTTAGTTTGAGCTTTGGGAACTGAAAGATTTCTAGCTTCGATAATATAATGATTCAAATGATCAATTGCTGTGTCGATGTCCGCAGAATTTTTTAAAATAGTTTCATGATCCACATGATTTTTTTTTAATATTCAAATAATTATTTAACATCACTGTTAAATTTTAAATTCACTATAATATTATTTGCAAATTACCATCCGATTTGAAATGCTTCAAAAAGTGATGAAGTCGAATTCATTAGGATGATCATTTGAAAAAGTTGATCTTGTAGGTAGATCATTTTATTTTCAGTTATATCACCTAAATCGACTTCATTTAAAGAGGCGAATGGCATTGAAGGAATATTGGTGGTAGACTGCCATTAGAAGAAGATGATTTGGCCGATCTACCTATTACTAAATTGTTTTTGTTAGAAGATGAACTGCAAGGCGTTCCTGTGCTTTGATTATTTACATTAGAAGAATTAAGTGGTAGATTTCTACCTGTTACACTAGCGTAACTGACATTAGAAGAAGATGTTGACGAGGTTGATCTACCTGTCAATAAATTGTTTTCGTTAGAAGACGAATTGGAAGGTGTACCTGTTTTTTGTTTCAAATTTGAAGAAATAAGTACCTTAGAAGCATTAGGCTTGGCATTTGTAACGGTTTTTTTGATTTTCAGGTATGTTCTGTAAATTTAAGGTCGTTGATTTGACTTGTTGTCTAAGCGAACGAGCGTTTAAAAATTTTTAAATATACATTCCCAAATTTAATATATAATCGCGGTTTTCCAAAAATTTTGAATCTTTTTGGTATAATGATACCAACAGAAAACTAGTTATTTCATGTTAAATATTGAAACAAAAGAATACATTTTATTACATGTAAAGGGCAATTAACAATCGTAGGAAAACGGATATTTTGCACAACGTAATTTTCTTCGCTGTCGTTGAGCGGAAATTTAGAAAGAACTAATAGTTTGTTTGGTACATCTTTTTTATTAAAATAATCGCCATTGTGCAGCCTGCTGATTGAGAAACAACATTTAATTTTATAGAGAAATTTACTGAAGACTTTTCTTTATATTTGTTGTGATTTTTAAGTATTTCATTTTAGACGGGTAATCGATTTGAAATTCTGAAAGCTATTCTGTCCCAAGTACATGGCACTGGTGCGACTGATATAGCATTCGTGAAAATGAGCTTGTGGTAGTTTAATGTACATCTTTCGTCTAGATGCAAATGAAGGACTTTTCAGATCCGCTACGTGTATTCTACCGATTAAAAATTAGTTGTATTTTCTATTCAATCTCAGTCCAACCAGACACAGGCTTATGAAATTTTTCTGGTTAATGCCTCTATCATTGAAACAAACAAAAAATATTCCGTCTTAATGGGAATTGACTTTAATCTGTTGCGATACTGTAAGTATCGAGACCAAAAGTATCGATACTAACAGTATCGCTCTGATGTGATATCGATACCAGAAATACCCGATTCTTGAAAGAAATATCGATACCTCAAAGTATCGAATCGGTATCGGACATCCCTAGCTCGTAGCAACTTAAACAGTGTTGCTCAATAATATTATTTTTATCAATATCAAGGGGTCTTTAAATTTGTGGTAACTGGCGGTAAATCGTCAACAAACATTTTTAATGCTAATTTTTCTTCGGAGTGTCTGGTCGTGTCGTCGGTTAAAGTCTTCCTGTTGAACGATACTTTTTCTCTAATCTCAACTTTTCCTTGTTTCATTCATTTATCTTCTCTCTCGGTCTGTTTATCATTGGCAGTAAAAAGCTGAGGTAGACACAACGTTAGTGTTAGCTGGTTTTCGCATACCTCAGGTTATTCGGTGTTCCACACTAGATGTGTCATTGAACTATGTAATGACGTGACGTGCACACGTACAAATATTAACCGATTTTGGTAAACCGTGAGACCATGGTAGTTTTTTTTCTAGAATCTTTCAAATGATCAACTGTTTTATTTCTGTTTCATTCGAAATAATTGTAGTTTCTTCTGAAAAAGTAATAGATATAAACTATACCACGCAGCGTTGTTAAAGTATAATTTAATCTCACCATAATATCGCATTATTATCCTGGTGTTAGCACCGAATTGATGATAGTATGAAGAGCTAATTATCTGAACACAAAGATTTCGAATAACAGGCTAATAAATAAAATATTACGTCGATTGCTAAACTATAATTGAATGTCATCTTCAAACTGTTTCAGTCGACGCTGACGAAATTCGACGTTTGGGCAAGCGGTTCAAGAAACTCGATTTAGACAACTCCGGTGCACTAAGCATCGACGAGTTCATGTCGCTTCCGGAATTACAACAGAACCCGTTAGTACAGCGTGTCATAGACATATTCGATGCAGATGGTAATGGCGAGGTGGACTTCAAAGAGTTCATTCAGGGCGTTTCTCAGTTCAGCGTTAAGGGTGATAAATTATCTAAGTTGAAGTTTGCCTTTCGAATATATGATATGGACAACGACGGTTTCATATCAAACGGAGAGTTGTTCCAGGTAAGTTTCGCGATCTTTCCTAATTTTTTAAAAATTTTTTAATTACATACAATTTCTCAAAAACTTTTTTAATCCCGCTAAATTTTGTTCGAGTTCAGACAAAGTTTTCTTTTTCTCTTTATCTTATATCGTTGGTTGGAGCTCATGTGGGTTGATAATTTTTTCTGACAATAATAAAAACATTTATTTCGATAGGTGCTGAAAATGATGGTTGGTAATAATCTGAAGGATACGCAACTGCAGCAGATTGTCGATAAAACAATTGTGTTCGCCGACAAAGATGAAGATGGCAAAATCTCCTTCGAAGAATTTTGTTCCGTGGTCGGTAATACCGACATTCACAAAAAAATGGTCGTCGATGTTTAAAGTACATAATATTAACATATTGATATATACATAAAAACAAAAAAAAACATTTTTAATTACTAGCAAAGAAATTATCTAATTTATTAACTGTAACAAGCAAGAGTGTATGTGAATGTTGCATCTGATGAAAAAGAAGAAAAACATAAATGTTGCATTTTTAGTTTTTTTCTGTGTTGATTACTATCAATTTTTTCTTCTCATGTTATAGTAATTGTAGTTACAAACTCTATATCTAATAGATAAGATCTGTCAACATTTAGGAAGGATTTAAAATATAAAGTGCAATGGAATTAAAATGATTGCTTTCGCTTACAAATAAATCGATCTAATGCCGTGCATTTGGTTGTTACCTAGCCTTTTTATCTGTTTGTATGTTTAGTTCCTTTTTTATTTTTAGTTAGAATTACCATAAAACTTTTCCAAAAAAATGTTTACTATTGAAAAGAAGCAACTTTGGATTGATTACCCGCACGACATTCAGCGCAACAGTCGCTCGGTAAGCAGCTAAAAACTCTTCTATCACAGACCATTTAGACACTTCGAACGATATCAGCTATTGAGCATGCTCTTATAGTACTTAATCGAAAAACAATAAGATAATGCAAATCAAAATCATCTATTCATGCTGACATCTTCAAGGTTAAACTATCAATAACTATCTATTAATTCAGACACACATTTTTGCAAAGACAGTCGCAGTAAATCATATAGATATTGATTAAATAATTACAAGTGCTAGAGACTAATACATATGTCTTATTGATTTTTCCCCAAGTTTAATTGTACGACATACAGAACAAGAAAAGAGCTATTGTAGAAGAATCTTAGGTTAGGAGCCAATTATTCTATATACTGTTGTTGAGTCGAAATTGATGTCATCAAATTAAATTATACTTGAAATTACTACCACAAATATTACTCCGGATTGAACCTGCCTGAAAAACCACCGTTATTATTGTCTCCGTGTACCAGTGATATGTAAAAATTCTTTCGCGCCAAAATACCAAATGTCACCCAATCCGATTAGGTTCTTTCTCTTGTTTGTCAGTAAAATTTTGTCAAGTCCATATACACATAACAGATTTTTCATGTACACACCTGCAAATAAAACAACTGTTCATCACTAGTTATATTATTATAGTATAAAACCCGTTCAATCGAGTTTCCAACAATCTGCGTATTACACCTATTGGTCTAGAAGATCATAAATCCAGCTCCCATTCCCATTAAATGAAACTAGAATGCAATAGAAAAGGTGAAATCTCACTGAAGTCAGCCTTCTTTGGTCTGGTGGACGATCGCAAGGACCAATTCGCGTGAGGTCAACGAAAAAAAAAACTGCTTAGCGGGAATAATATTACTGACAAACACGTATTTACCGCCTAGCCTGCCGGAGAAATACATTGAAGAAATTATCTATTTCTATGAACTTACGAAGAAATAAAATAAAATCTTTTTCAAAACACTTTAAATGCGTATTAGGGTATCTATGTTTTTGTCGAAACCTGAAATTCCTTTAACTCGAACAATCACATTTATCAATACTTACCTTATCTATCAGTCTAGTCCTGTGGTGTTCTTTGCTGTCTCTATCAATAGTCTCCATTCAGCTCAATTCATTGGAACAGTCATTATCTTCCACCACTTGATCGACTATCTTACCTTACGTTCCTTTTGTGAAATTTCACCTTCTGCTTCAACAGACTTCGCTGCCGATTCAAAGTGTACACAGAACGCCATTGCATGGTTGGTTCTGGTGGGTTCGAACATACGACAACTGGCTTGTAAGACCAGTGAACTATGCATTGAACCGCCAACTTGGGAGTACTGCAGCCAGATTCGTAAATGACCACCTCCTAAACATATGAAGAGACACGAAGCATTTCGTCTCTCGTTGAATCAAAAGAGAGCGCGAGAAACACAATATCATTGTGAACCGAAATGAATAAGTTCGTCTATTACCTCGCTGTCGCCATATTCGTGGTGGAACTAATGCCTTCCAAGCCAAAAAGCTGAACGGACTTCGGAAAGATCGCTCTTCTATACAAACCTTAGTAAACTTCTCGATCGAATGTGACGCATGTCACTTATTCCCTTGAATAGAATTTAAGTGGGAACGTTGTATTTGCGACATTTTTTGAATTTGAATTCCACATTTCAGTTTAACAAATGAATATTTTACAGTTCATGGTTTAGCCAATGAAGAGTACTTTTTGTCAGTATTCGCATTATTATTGCTCTTTTTCGTTTCAAAACTACTGGGGTTGCATGGAAAAATTTTTCCATTGCCTATGATTATGGCCTTATTCGTTTTCTTACCAATGTGAGCGGGTTGCTGGTAGTTTTGACATGGGGGCAACAGATTTTTGTTAGTAGCTAGTAATTTACAGGAAAACATTCCATTCTAACCGAAGATCAAGTGAAAAGGAATGTGATTCTATGTTCGCATACGCATACGAAAACTAAGAATAAATTTTTTCACACTTTTCTTTTGACGGGAATACTCCCGCCGTATTGTGACATAACTCCACAGAGAATAGACATCCATGCTAGTACAAAATTTTTAAAAAAGCTAACGCATATAAATGAAAATCCGTAAAAAATCACCGTTGCGCACGACTTTGCACGTATCAATTACCATTGTATAAAAGCTTTCTTCGCTGTTCTCTGTGACAACTCTTTGAACATAAATATGATATGCGATCGAATGAATATTATGTATATTTTCTATGATCTTCGTTAATACAATAAAATAAACTATTGAGTCAATTAAGTATAGAAGTGTATAGACCTCTGAAATGCATAAAAATGCATAACGCTTGTTGGGTACGTCATTTGCATCATTACATCTCTGGAATCATAAATGACAGCCACTTGATATTCGAATAATAAATCAACAGTAGCCTTCAAACGAACTTGATGAAATTGGTTCAGCCATCTCCTAGAAATTGAAGCGAAGAGAAAAATCTTTGAAAGGCTCAGACACACTCATACACATATAAACATTTTCCGATCACGACAAGCTGAACCGAATGGTATATAACACATAGGGTCCCCGTATCTCCGTTTCTCGTAGTTGTTTTTCCAGAAATCCTATGTGTTTTTTGTAAAAATAGTGTTTTTCGTTCTTATCAGTAGTGTTCGATATACGTGCAAAGCCGAAGTTTATAAATATATAGTTCTTTACATTGAATTGCATCAATGTGTCCCAAATGTTAACTTCCTTATTTTCATGCTTACTATACAGCCCATAATTGCAAATTATTTTTTATACCTTATGATCAAAAAAAAACCGGAATTTTATTAAAAAACGCAAAATTTCAATTTTTAATAAATTTCTTTATTATCGCCTTCAAAGTACTCTCCTCCTGCGGCAATACATGCATGCCAACGCTTGATCCAATTTTCCATACAAGTTTTATAGGCCGCCAAAGGTATGGCCTTTAGTTCACGCAGCGAATTCTCTTTTATGGTCTCTATGGTCTCAAAACGCGTTCCCCTCAATGGCAATTTGAGTCTAGGGAAGAGGAAAAAGTCACACGGGGCCATATCTGGAGAGTACGGTGCTTGGTTGATGATATTGGTTGAGTTTTTCATCTCTTTGGCCACACCGACACGACTTTTTAAATGAAATTCAGTTTTTTTGGCACCAGCCGAGAAGCGACGCGTTTCAATCCCAAAACATCAGTTAAAATGTGTTCGGCTGATCCATAAGAGATGCCCAACAACACAGCAATCTCTCTAATCGGTACAGAACGATTTTGCAACACGATTTGCTTCGCCGTTTCAATGTTTTCTTCAGTAACAGATGTTGTTGGGCGGACTGGGATCTCATCATGATACAAGCTTGCACGACCACCTTTGAAGCGTTTATACCACTCGTATGACACGATTCACCAAAGGCCTTTTCTAACATTTTCAACGTTTCGGAACACTTAAATCCATTTGCAACACAAAATTTGATGCACGCACGTTGTTCTAAATTTTCATCCATTATAAAAATCGCCACACGAAAATTTTTCAATTTCTTTGTATAGACGCCAAACAAAAACTAATCGTACAATATGCGTCAAATTTTGACAGAATGTGTATAAAGGTGTTGCCAACGTTGAGAGAATAAAAGTTTACCGATTGAACAAGCGCGGGAATTTTAAAATGAAAGTTCCGGTTCTTTTTTTTATCATAAGTATAACTTGACAAATAACTTCAGCTTTAGCAAATTTAATTAATGTCTTACACATCCTTCATTATTCAAGTTTACAAGTTGATACTATCTATTCTGATTTCTCCACAGCCTTCGATAAAATATACTATCAAATAAGACTCAAAAACAAAACTTAATAGACTTGGATTCAGCGGATCATTACTTAAGATCGTTTATATTTGTACTCTACCTCAATGATCGCTTTTTACATCAGTTTCCCAATAAAGTTCAGTCATAGTATAAAAAATACATCTACATCTACCGATATTCCTGATTTTTTCTTTGCAGTAAAAGAAAACAGAATTTTAGCTAGCGTTTCATAGAGCGTTTCATGGTTCATCCATAAAACCTATGTGTGTGTTAATGTGCAAATTTGAGTTTTTTCATTTGAACCTAAATTTGTATTAATCGGTTACGGTAGTACATTCGCAAAACAGGTCTGTTTACTTCATTATCTATTAAATCTCTATATCATTTTAACAATGGAAAGAAATACTATTTCTTATTAAAATGTGCAAAACCGCAATAACACGAAATAATGAAATTTGTATTATTTTCACATACTCCAGATCCAATTCATTCTAATAATTGAAAAATATAATATATACTTTTTACCCCTTTCTTTCCGTTAATCTCTAACAAACAGACGGTTCACTGACGTTTCTCTGACAGACTGGTGTCAAGTTGTTTGCTGACAGAAGAGCCGGCAGAAATAAGAATACGAGAACGGCAACAAAACTAAAACCAATGCGAAGTCAAAACAGCGAAAGAAGTATCATTCCTGACATAGACGTGTTCAGTTGTGTCTTGTAAACCAGTTCGACAAATCGTAGTTATTTTCCTGCTTCATTTAAGTTTTGTTCACCTTTGTCGTGTGCCATTACATAGTATATCAGTTACTTCCAGTGATTTTTAGATGTTTTGTTAAAGCCTGCGTTGACCGTTTTGAAGTTGAGTTGTGTTTGATTATAATCCAATTGTACATTGTTATTGATTTGAATCTGAAGGTGCTCAAAGTACCAAGCAACTGCAACTGCTTCTAAAAGTACAACTGGAGGGATATGTCCAAGCCGAAGGTGCTCATACTTGGAGGTAAAGTTTTCAAAACTTATTAGTATTAAGTGCAATGCTCTTAATACAGGTAATATAATTTAATAGCTGATATCCCTTTTTTGTTCTCGCTTCGAATGAACTCCCGTTGACACAACGTTACTTGGCGAAAGAAAAAGATAATGTACCAACACAAGCGAATGAACTCGGTGTAAATGAAGCACGATAATCTTCAAGTCATCGACGTTCGATATCATTCAAGGTTGAACAAACCGGGATCTTCGATCCTTGAAGTTAGTTGAATGTGTATGAAATGCAATTAGCGCTATTATGAAGTGGAAACTCAGAACTTTATTTATTGATCAGGAATTTCTTTTGCAAGTACTCCGATCTTGCGATATTTGGAGATCAACATGAAGTATGGAAAAAGTTTAAACAAAATTTTAAAATTGAATTGTTGAAATTATATAATTCTTCATATCATTATCTTTGTGAGGCTAAATTTAGTCTGACTTTCTCAAATGACCTCAAATGTCTTTTAGATTACAGGTAAAGTGGTGTTTTAGAACGTCTTCGATGAAATCTGCTTTGTAATTGTGGCAATATTCCTAATTGACACATACGTTCAGGCCCGTGCGCAGGGGGTGGGGGGGGGGGGGGGTTTGGGGGTTTTAACCCCCCCCCCCCCCCCCCCGCATGAAGAATTTTTTTTAAATTAATGTCGTTTTCGTTTTTAAATTGCACTACACTGGTGTAGCGAAAGCTGCACTGAAACCGTTCGTTTTTGCCAATTGCACTACACCAGTGCTACACTTTTTCTGCACCGATACCACTGGTGTAGCACTCATCAAAAGTTTGGTGTAGCTCTGTGCAATGGAATCATGTATTGTAGTCAATGGTTACTGTTTATGTTTTCGTCATTTTTGTTCGTTTATTCAAGCCTCAGTGTAGCACTGCACCGGTGTAGTGCAAGTTAAAAACGAAAACGCCATAAGTTTCATGAACAATGGAGTACTTATTATATTAAAGTGCAAATAACTTGACAATTCATACTACGTTTTCAGAATTTTTTTACAGTTTCAATATTGTGGATGACGCAACTTTCTTTTTCAAATTTTGGCGCCTTTCCCACTTTCTGTCAAGTGTTACTGGAAATGCAGTCATCGATGTTACGCATTTGTATAGTGCGTGCCCGAAGTACCGACTACCACCGCTCTCAATAACGCGCATCTTTTCTCTAGAGTAAAGCCCAATACTCACATGCAGGGTAACTATTTCTTTTATCGTTTTCGCTAAAAAATGTTCGACAAAATTGCCCCCCCCCCCCCCCCCCTTTAATGATTTCTGCGCACGAGCCTGTCAGAATTCGTTTTACATTGTCAATATAGCGGATGAGGCGCCTTTTCGCCTTTTGGACACCCACCACTCCCCTTGAAACCCCCCCATGGATGATTCCTGCGCACGGGCCTGCATACGTTATATTGTTACTATCTTGCATAAGCATCCATTCATTTTTTAAATTTTTGTCTGATAATATAGCAAATTGAAATTCTGATATAATGACAATAATGTATAAAATATGAATACTAGTCCTATTTGACAAAAACCCCGGAATGAGTTTCTGCATAACACTATTCAATACTATCTATTTCATACATTATGTTTAGAATAATACAAAAAAATATAAACAAATTTATCACAACTATTTCATAATTTTGTAAAAAAGGCCCAATGTCAGCCATTGATTCAATGAATTGTATCTATTGCTAACTATTTTTGGTTCAAGACTGCTCTATTTTCAAGGTATGCATATAGCTTCAATGTTTTTTACAAAACGTTACAACTAGACGCAAAAAAATATTACATGAATTACCATTACATTAAATTATGCTTGAAGTCACCATTAAAATATTTCCAAGAAAATTCCCGAAACCACTCTACTTCTCCACTGCAATAATATTGCCTTTAATTGTGATTCATTTTAACAAATTGGATGACGCTTACCCAGTGAGAGCGAAACCAGCCTTGAAGTTGATAATTAATTTCAGGTTCTCAACATCATTCCAAATTATTTTGCTCGTGACATTTTCCACGGCTTAGTGTTTCAGAATGTATGGCATTTTTTCCACCAAACAAATGTCGTAAATGTCCCTGAATGACTAAGTATTCAAAAGATCCTTGATAAAAAACCGACCCAGGCCCGGAGGGACGAATGTTATATACCATTCGACTCAGCTCGACGAGCTGAGCAAGTGTGTGTTTGTATGTGTGAGTGTATGTGTATTGGCTAAACCGTTTTTCACGAACTTAGATTCATTTAGATCCGAATTCTGGTTCCGGAATTACAGGATGATATGCACCCAAAATGTGAAATTGATATCACTTAATTTCCTCGAAGATGGTTAAACCGAGTTTTACAAACTTAGATTCCATTTAAAGGTCTCATGGTTGCTAACAAAGTTCTGGAATTTCATATGTATTCAACTTCCGGTTCCGGAAATGGGAAAATAATGCACCAAAAATGTGAACATAATGTCACTCACTTTTCTCAGAGATGGAAGTTCTCAAGATGGCATAAGAATGTCCCAATTTTCATTCCGATCAAATAAACCATTGATAGCAGGGCCGGTGAAAGAGGTGGGTACGGTGGGTAGTACTATCCACCCGAAAATTCCAAAGATGGATAATTACCCACCTGAAATTTCTAACGAAAAATAATAGTAATATTAGTATGATTTTTAACAATAAAAGTAGTTTTATTGTAACTGAGAATAATAAATAAAATCAGAATTATAAAATGCTAGTACTCAAGGTAGAGCAAGGATGTGAAGATATACTACAAAAAGGTGCGGCGTGAAAATGGTCATTTGAGCATGCAGAAATCTTTTAGTGACTTAACTTTTATCTTCAACCAAAGGGGTCGAGTTTAAGCATCTCATTCATGCAAATCACTCGAGTCTCTGGTATGGTCGGATAGTAAGTGGTAAAATACCTTTATCGGTACTTCCCGGCATACCAGAGACTCGAGTGATTTGCATTGATGAGATGCTTAAGTTCAACTCCTCTTGCGAAAGTTAAGTTAGTAAAAGATTTCAGCTTGCTAAAATCAACCTAGTCACATCTCGCCTTTCCATTCTTTATCTTCACATAGATGAAATCACTCAAAATTTTTTTACGTAGGATTGCGTCTTTGTTTTCTACACAGGGGTACACATTCAAAATATAGAAGTAAAACCATATAGACAGTGGTTAGGTTTTGAACATCTACAACTCAACCACGAACAATGTCTAATTCTTCCTGTTTTTCAAACCATTGTCATTCCTTTAATTGATATGACGGTTTCGTATACATAAGTTCACGGTTTTCATATGATTTCTGCTCTTCAATGAGTGCGTTCGCATTTGAGAAAATTACTCACAGAAAACCAAATTCAGTGTCGAATCGACTTGCACTCTGCGCGGTTCGATACTGCCGTAGATAAGGTTGCTTACACATCGTCCAAAAAGTGCAGGAACTAACTATGAAAACAACATTTCTTTAGCAAAATTTCTTTATTTTGTATCTAAATTTTTTATATCATACTTATAGAATGATTTGTCCACGGTCTTAAAATAGGCTTCAGTTGCGGCGATGACTCTCTCAGATAATCAAATGACAAGTAGTCGCTGGGGGCTAGGTTATTGAGAATATGGTGGGTGAAGAAACAGATCGGTGCCCAAAACGTTCAATTTGGCCATTATTTTCAATGACTTGTGGCACGTATTGGTTAAAGATGATATTTTTATGCTTCATATGAGGCCGTTTTTACGATTCCATACTTCAAACGCATTAATAACTAAAAACTTTTGTTGATACTTCCTTTTCAAGATAGTCGACGTTAATTATATCTCGAGCATCTAAAAACTGACGCCATACATGCCATACCTGTTGCGTTTTCCCCGTCTAAATGTTGAAACAACTCCGGAGAAAAAAAGATAGATCCATGTATCGTCCACTGTTTCATACCAACGCAAGAAATCCTTTTTATTGCGACTAAACAGTGCCGACCAGCTCTCTGGATTGTTGATGCGTTGTTGCTTTTTATAGATTGAGAGCGAACGAGGCACCTATTTGGAAAAGATCTTTTTCATGCCCAGATTTTCGCATACGATCATAAAAGCACTTCCAGTTCAATCGGACTTTGATTTTGTGTTCATCCATAACGATTATCAAAACTTGCTCACATTTTTCCGGATGACTGCTTAATTTAATCACGTTAAAATCAGAATACCATAAATTTTTGTTTTTAATCTGAGTGTGGGTAACACTTCTTAATCCATTGCCGGACTTGCCCGGTTTTTCCTTATAGGAAGCAATGTTTTATCAATCAACGGAATTCGTTATTTTTAAGTTTTCGTAAATCAAAAAGTAACGTCACTTATATGTCGGTAAGTTTAGTGTTTGTGGTGCGATTGACGTGAAAATTTGACACTTGTCTTCTGAACGATGATGGTAGTTTGACATTACAAACGTCATCTCAGTTGGTCCCGGGACTGTTTTTTAACAATGTGCTATGCACATCAGCGGCTTGATTTGTTTTGTGCACCGTTCGATTCGCCCGGGTTTGCGGTTCAATGCATACGGCGCTGGTCTTATAAGCCAGTTGTCATATTCGAACCCCGACGTGGAATGATTCATAGTGTCAGTAGGATCGTAGTACTAGCCATAAAATGATTCTGTATGCTAAGAATCGGCTGCGAAGTCTGTTGAAACAGAAAGGCCAAATTCCACAGAAGGAATGTGTAATGCCAAGACATTGCTTTCGATTCATGCGAGACATCTTTCACCAACTAAACGTTCAGGGTAACCAAAATTCTCAAAGAAATAATTTCGAAAATTTGCAAACACAAATAACTGCTGACTTAATATTCCAAACAAAATATTGGCAGAAATTTTGTAGTTTGGTATTGTATTTAACCCTTAAATGCGCAATTCTGAATAACGGCGTATTGGTTTTTCGATCGAATATGGTTCGGACGATCAAAAAAACGATACGTCGTTATTCAGAATAAGGGCGAATACTTCAAAATAGTGAGTACAAATAATTACCCACCTGGGCTTAATATGTTTCACCGGCTCTGATTGATAGTCCCATAAATGATTTGCTGAATTTTATCCACGTCCGACTACCGGTACATTTTTTCCAAAATTCAAATCGTCATAGAAAACCGTAAAAAAATGTGTAGGTCATATTAGTGCATGGAACCGAATGTCACTATGCCGATATCCAGCTTTCGGTTCCGGAAGTACCGGCAATAATAATCAAATATGATAAAATGGAGCTCACTTCACTTTCTCACATATGATTGAATAGATTTTCACTAACTTAAATTCAAATGTAGTGTATCAATATTGTAGTATTTTGCAACAGGAGTCTTCAAAACTATTTTCTGAACTTTTTTAAATTTTAGTATTTCGGGGAATTTCTGCTATACAGGAAAAAGTGAAAATGAGAAAGACATCATTACACCACTAGGTGGATTAAAACAGGTTTTTATTCATATTTTTTTTTATTTCGTCTCATTTGCGCTTCGATTTAACGTGACATTTCAATTGAAATTTGTTGTTTCTGCTGGTTAACGGACAAACGAACCGACTTCAGCTATCCCGACTCGCAGTTTCCGGTTCCGAAAGTCCGGTTCAGTGGTCAAAAACTTTAGAAAGAAACATACTTAATTTTCGCAGAAATGAATGATTGATTTTCACAAATATAGATTCAGAGAAGAACTTACGGTTTCATAGGTCACTATAAAATCCGATTTTCCGTTCCGGAATTAATAGATGATGAGTGTTAAATTCTTCAAATCGTTGTTGTTTGTTTTAATTATAGAGAATTTGGTCTTAAGCTCATTCGTCTCTTCGGGCCAGAAAAGTTTTCAGATCCTACGTGGGGTATTGGGGATCGAACCCAGGTAGGCTGCGTTAAAGGCATCGACTAACCCATCACGCTATACGAGTCCCTCTTCAAACCGTGAAATCTACGAACAGTCAAAACAAAGTCAATTTGTAGTTGACTGTCGATCGAACTGACTTCGGCTCGCAGTTCCCGGTTGCGAAAGAACCGGAAATAATTACCAAAAGCTTCAAAAAATAACTCACTCCATTCCAGACTGATTCACGAATTTAGATTAAAATAGAAGGTCTTGTGGTCTTATAGGTTGATATTGAATTTTAGCCGACTTTCGGTTCCGAAGCTAACGGGTGATATATGTTCAATATTTCATTGAAGGTGATGCAAAAATTATAAATAATCTTCTGAATGTGATTCATAACAGTTTCAACTTGTATTTTATGCTGGTTGACGAATAAACGAACCAAATTCGGTTGTTTCAACTTTCAGTACCTGGTTCCAGAAGTATCGGAAATAGTGGTCTTAACCTCTCAAAAACAATATCACTTAATTTTCGCAAAGATGATTGTACCGACTTTCACAAATTTAGACTTAATTAGGTCTTACGGTCTCATAACTTGCTATTTAATTGTATCTAGATTCGATTTCCGGTTCCGGAATTATAGGATGAAATGTGTTTAAAATTTCAAACTGTCATTCGAAGCAAATATGCAAAAACGTATTTTTTCAAAATTTGGTTCAAAACTGTTACAATCTATAGGTTATGCTAGATATTGGCCAAACAATTTTCTTGTTTTTATTCAATTGTTAAAGTATTTTGGAATATCGCACAGTAGCATTTTTGAGAATATAAATAACATGAGAAATGTGTCATTACATCACTAGGTGGGATCGCGTTTATTCGATTCCCGTTGCTCTTTAAATACTTTAAATACTAGCAGTATTAAACTCAATTGTATACACATCACTACTTACGAGCAACAGACGGAGAGGAAACTCATGAAAATGCATGAAACTGCGAAAAATGAAAATTATGCGAAAAAGTTTCGGACAGGCGAAGGGGACTCGAACCTTCACCCTTCTCTTTACCGGGAACATGCTCTAACAACTACGCTATTCAGGAACTTGTTTAGAACACGTTCCAGAACGCAACTGATGGAATAGTGTTAAAATTCCGCGTGATACTGCACACAAACCGAGTGAGATTCAACTACTACCCTAGCTACTGGCTGAACTCTTCGAAAACTAATACTCGGGATACTGTCCCATCTTCTTTTGTTTATCGCTAGCAGGATGATTTAGAATTGTTATCTTGTGTCTTGCTGTTACATGTCTTTAAACAGTTATATGTTCTGTCCACAGGCACGTACGGCTCCCAACCTTCATAATGTTATAAATAAAAATTTAATACTACTTTCCATTTCTAGATTTTTGTAGTTCATGAGTGTATTTCAAATACAATTCTATATTATCAAACCAAAAAGATTTAGATTGGGGAAATAATTCAGCATCATATTCAATCAAAACTATTATTTTGTAATCGAATACAGCTCAAAGACAGCAACAAAAAATTAACAGAAATAGAGAGTGAGCCAGACTGGTGATGCGATATGGGAACTGATCACTTGCGAGTAGGATGGCGTAAGGGTAGGGATTGTCAATTGAATTTCGTGTGCGCTCGAGCACAGCTGAACATGTTCGATATCTTCTGTTCAATTAGACTGTTTCTTCGTGTGTTTCACATGCAGGATAGTTTAGTTGACAAAACGATACATACATACAGGAGAATTCACGTGTTCGTGTCTCGTCTCAGCGGTATTTTCTTCGCAAAGTATTCATTTCGTTGTTGTGTCAGTCTTTTTTCTATTCATTTTATCATTTGATACTGGTAAAAACCTAATTGTTAGTACCATGATTTAACACACCAATGTCATATGTGTTGCTTTAATTTACAGGATGTGGTTTTATTGGACGACATATGGTAGCCTACTTGGAGACACATGAGTTAGCAGAGAAGATTAAAATAGTGGACAAAACACCACCACAAATGGCATGGTTGAACAATCGGCATGCAGAAGCCTTTGCAAGCGCACGGGTAGAGTTTTGTAGTGCCAATCTTATAAATATAAACTCTTGTCAGAATGCCTTCAAAACGGACGATCCGGACGGCTGGGATTATGTGATCAATTGCGCTGCAGAGACAAAACCGGGCCAAACTGATCCAGTCTATCAGGAGGGGATTCTCAAGCTGACGTTGAATTGTGCCAAAGAAGCTGTGAAATATCGTGTAAAACGATTCGTCGAGCTGAGCTCGGCCAGTATGTACTCCAGTGAAAAGATACCGCAGAAAGAAGACTGTCCCATTGAACCTTGGACAATGGTAGGTAAATACAAAGCACTGGTAGAACAAGAGTTGAACAAGATTGAAGGACTAAAATTTACAATTCTAAGATTACCTATTTGTTACGGTACAGGCGATAGAAAGGGGCTGAGTAAGTAAATATATGTCAAATGATCGAAATAGTATAATACCATGTATTTTTAACAGCACCTCGCATCATAATCGCTGGGATTTACAAATACCTCAACGAAACAATGAAACTGCTCTGGACTGGCTCAATGAAGATGAATGTAGTTCATGTAGAGGATGTTTGCTGTGCTCTATGGTATCTAGTGCAAAACGAGAAAACTATCGGTGAAACGATCAATATTTGTGATGACAGTGAAGCAACCCAAGATACGATAAGTGATCTTCTCTCAGATGTTTTCGGCATTAAGACTGACTACTGGGGCATCGCGCTATCCAGTATGACCAAGGTAGACATGGCCGGGGCAATCGAAGAAATCAATGATAAACATCTCGGCCCCTGGGCTGAACTTTGCCAGAAGGACGGTGTACTTAACTCTCCCCTTACACCTTACATGGACCAAGAACTGTTGCTTCACAAGCATCTCAATATAGACAACAGTAAACTGAAATGCTTGGGCTATGAGTTAAAGCATCCTACAATAAACCGGAGGTATTTGGAGGACATAATTAAAGATTTCACTGCAATGAATCATTTTCCCAGATCAGTGGTCGATATTTAAAGTTTTCCCTACTATTTGAAACTCAATTGCTCAATTGTGTTTGTGCGTAAAACGACAATGTGATATTGCATTTGAAATTTGATGACATAGTATTAAATTTAACAACAAGTAAAAAGAAGGAATAAAACAATTGGAAGCTATAAGCAATTCAGGGTTATTATCTAACGATAATCTTTTGTGTTTCTAATTACGGTGCAAAGTAATTCAAGATCATATGTGCCGTACGATTGGTTGAATAATTAAGTGAAACAGCAAAACATTACATAGTATGAAATATTGGCAAATGTTTATATCATGTAAAGAAATCCGAACTATTGATTGTTGATCAGTAACTCCCATGTATTAGTATATTTTCCAGATTTTTTTGGATAACGTGTTAGGAACTTCTTTTCTCAGTACTTATCCAGCTCAAGTAAACAAATACATGTTAAAAAATCGATTGCAGAAATGCAGAATCATAACCTTGATACAAGGCTGGGTTCATATAGAAGATGGCAGCGTTCGGTTATTAATACCTAAACTCGATTGATGGATGATAAAACTGATGGTTTATTATTAAAATCTAAACAACTTTTCATACAGACAACTTTAATGGCCAATTTACCATTTTTACGAGAAAACTATGTACTACTGAGAAGTGTTAGTGCGTAGTGAGAAGATAAAGTATTTTTGTTCAACAAACGATATTGCTTAAGAGTAAACGGAAATGTTTTACATTTTCAAAGTTTATCCAGTCGACTACGAAACTTCAAAAGTTAATCTAAACCACTTCAACCAATTAATTAACCCAGAAGATGCAATCCATAATGATACTTATTATTGACTATTAGTTATGAAACATATAGTGATCTTTCTTATTCCCAGAAGGTGACGAAAATGTTATTCAATTATTTCAAAAGAGTAGACAATGTGCCTAAAATAGTAGCAAATAAACTAGTAAAACAGAAACAATTTTAAATGTTTTTCTTATGGAACGATTTTAGCCTTTGTACTGAGCAATACGAAAGTATCAATTTTGTTTTCTCCTGTAAACGCCAGGTTTACTTCTAATAATCTTTCGATAAATAGCATTGTATGTTTCATAGACGTTTTCCGAAAAAGTTCTTTCGCAGATTGATCACACGTCAAAGATGTCGGGGTATGCACCAAATTTTGAGCCTATGCGCCGTGAACTGCTTTTCATGTTCAATTATGGGACTCGTGGAAGTTTTTTTTGCAACCTGTCTTTAACACATCGAGCATTTGAAACGTGATTTCGAAAATTCAAAGACGAAGATTTCAGCCTTAGCAATGCCGCACGCCCTAAAAAGCGAAAACTGTTTGATGACGACGAATCGCATGTACGAGAGTTTTTACTTATGTATCTAGCCTAAAAATGAAAACAGTATTATATTTGATCGAAAATGGTTTTAGTGATGATCAATACACTTTTGCATAAGCTTGAACAAATTTTCATAACATTTTTCCACACTTCTTGAGGTACCCCCAAAACATGGTTTTTGAACGCTTCAACAGCTTCTCCAGGAGTATTGAATCGCTTTCCACGCAGTATATTCTTCACAGTAGGAAACAAGTAGAAGTTGTTAGGTGCCAAGTCAGGACTATATGGCGGGTGACTTTTGGGTGCTCAAATATTTGGTTGTTTGAGCCGATGTGTGAGAGCTTGCATTATCGTGATGAAGAATGATTTTGCGCCTTGCGTTCGTTTCCACTATTTTACGAAAAACTTCTAGCAAACAAATGGTGGTATACCATTCAGAATTGACAGTCTTACGATCCTTTAAAGCAACGGTAGCGTCATGTCCATTTACACCGAAAAAACAAGCCACCATTTTCTATGAAGTGCTTCGAACGCGAACAACTTTTGTTGGATTTGGTTCTACTTGGAACACCCACACAGTCGACTGCTGTTTAGTTTCGGTCTCATATGAGTTAATCCATGTTTCATCACCTGTATAGATGTTATACACCAAATTTGAAGCACAACGATAGATTTTTTCAGCATTTCTTTGCATCAATTGTCACGAGTCTTTTTTTCGAGCGATTGTCAAATTATGTGTGATCCAACGTAAATAAATTTTTTCACGACAAAATGTTCATGCAAAATAACGTATAAGCTTTTCACACTAATGGCCAAGGCTGCCTCCATTTCACGGTACGTCACATGGCGATCTTTCATTATCAGATTTTTCACAGTATCTATGTTTTCTGGCAAAACAACTGACTTTGGGCGACCTTATTCAAATTCATCGGCAAGCGAATTACGACCACGATTGAATTCGTTATGCCAGTTTTTTACAGTCGCATAGGATGGTGCTACACTGCCAAAAGTCGAGCTAAGTTGATTGAAGCACTACCAAAGTTGATTGAAGCACTCTTGTCTTGATAATCCACGACGAAAATCGTAATAAATCATTGCACAAAAATGTTCACGATACAATTCATTTTTTGCTGAGGTAAACAAAATAAATAGCGCTCAAATGACAGAATGTCCGGCTAAGTACATAAGTAACAACCTACGTATTATTGGAAGAAGATGACAAGCAACGACGGCTTGCAGAAACTGTCAACGGCGTTCGCAACCAACAACAAATGAACGATTTCGTATTATTGTATTATTATTGTAAAATCCAAGCATTTGATGAATTGTGGCATATGTGATGCCTATAAAACCACGAACATTTTGCCTTTCTCATATAGAAAGGCTATGCAATCGCTGTGAAAACCGATTTTACAACCGAGACCCGGTTTTTCACAAACTCTTATGGTCCTATTGTCTAATGGTCCCATAGACTGCTATTGAATTTTATCCCGATCCAACTTCCGGTTCCTGAATTACAGGATGATGAAAAATGAAAAAAATCGTCACTCACTTTTATCAGAGAGGGCTAAACCGATTTTCACAAACTTGAATTCAAATGATCCCATAACTTGCTGTTGAATTTCATCTTTATCCGACTTCCGGATCCGGAATTACAAGTTAACATATGCAAATTAATGAGAAAATGCGAACTCAATTTTCTCGAAAATTCGATCCGGGTCCAGTATTACAGCGCGATGATTAAAAAAAAAAATAATTTCACAAGTGCAAATTTTTAAAAATTTGCTGGTAAATTCATCTTGTTGAAATATCTTGTTAGTTAGTAAATATATAAATCTACTTTGGGACCACTGGTCCACGGTTTCGGGTTCCGAAAGCTTCGATATTAAGTGTAGAAAAATTCCACAAAATGAAACTCACTCCGATTTCTCAGCAACGGTTAAACCATTGTCTTGAAAAATAGTGTTTCATCTAGATCCGACTTCTGATTCTGGTTGTAGAACGATGAATGTCAAAATTTTCAAACCGTCATACAAAATGACGATGCAAAACCGATACATCTTGGTACGAAAGAAGAAAACACCATCGCCTTGCGAACGAAGCACACAGCGTGCTTTGTTCGATTTCGTATAGCGTGTAAGGAAGAATGAAAAGAGAACAAAAACTTACAACGTTTTCGAAACACAACCGAATTCATCGTGATCACATTGATAATAATAACATAACGAAGAATCCCATCACAATGCATGTTTCATTATACTGCTTGAAAAGTATTACTACCCATTTAACCCATTTAGGATTCGATCGAACCACATTTGATCGAAAAATCAATACGTCTAGTGTGTTTATAACTATTTAAACGTTTCATGCCAAAGCCGAAAATCTGTATTGAGCATGAATTTCTATTCAATATCAGTACATTTTTTCAAATATAAATATTACGTCGTGACTTATTTAGTTTTACATGTGTCTAACTATTTTTCACTTGTCACTTTGACACGATTGGCTACCCAACCATAAACGAATACATATTACGTCTATCTTTTCAGTATAACGAAATAGTTTTATTTGGTATTGCTAAGATTGAATTAGGAGCTTCAATGCCAAGACTGAATACCAAAATTTGTTTCAATCCACCTAGTGGTCTGAAGATGCCTTTCCCATATTACTCATATTCTCATAAATAATGCTGTAATACTCTTCAAAAAACTTTTCACTGACTCTTGAATAAAACAAAAAAGTTTATTCCACAAATTCAAACAGTTTTGAGCTTTTAGTAGAAATTCGGTGAAAACGGTGTAGCCGGGTCCGCATATAAAAATTGCTCCCAAACAGAAATCAAATTGATTTGTTATTTGGAAGGGTTTGTATTGGAGATGATTTTAACTCTTTAAATTTAAATTTTAACAAACCCTTTGTGGAGTTAGGATAGTTCTTCTGAATCAGAAATATTTTAGGCATTATGGAAAACCATTCTGATTTTTTTCAGAATTTTTCAAAAAAAAAGTTTCGATTTTTTTTATTCGCACTTACAATTTTGGTTCCACTCTATATTTTACAGCAAAAATAAATCATTCATAAGTTCAGGTTTTCAAAAAAGGCGAACGAGTAAAATTTAAAAAAAAATCAATCGAAAAAGCATGCGTCCCGAAAAAAATCAGGTGGAGACGCATGGTATTTAGTTCTAAAATCGGATTGTCTTGATTTAGCTAGCAATAATGTAGGTAAACAATTCATTTGCACGCAAGAGAGAGAACGTTTCGAATCGGCTTCCCCAATAGAGATTCCGGAAGGTTGTTATACTTTTCCTAGGTTTTTCCGCGGAATGTCGCCTTCCGAATTGATGAGCAACCACGAAGCACATAAAGACTGTCCCAGAAAGTATGGACGCACTTTGATTTCGTTGTAAATAATTCACAAGTGTTAGATATTGAAATTTTATTCGATATACTGATAATATTAGACTACAACAACAGAATATTATTCTCAACATTTGCTAGTAGGATAGCTGGCGCACCTTCTTGCGAACGTTCCTCATTAAATTCCGTACAGACTTCTTGGCGACAAGTTTTGACACTTTTTTCCAATCTTTGAACTGTTGAATGGTTTCGGCTGCCGAGACATGTTTTCTAAGACGTGCTTTCGTTAATGCCCAAAATTCTTCAATTAGTCGAAGTTGTGGGCAATTTGGTGGATTCATATCTTTTGGGACGAAAGTGACATTTTTGGTAGTATACCATTCTACCGTTGATTTCGAGTAGTGACAACAGGATCCTTGTGGCCCCGCTTATATGTTCGCACTATCGTTTTTAAACTGATTTTAGTTGTTTGTTTACGCAGAATGTTTCGACACTGAACGGCTTTGAGGTTAGGTTTGTTCATCATCTGTTGTGGCAGACCTGCCCCATAGGAATATGACGAATTTGCCCCGTCATGAACCGATTGAAAGATGGTAGTACTATGTTGCTAATACATCAATTATCGATATAGAATTTTTAAATTTTGAACTAAATATATACCAATAACATGACGTTAAAATGGAACATAAACAAATTCAGAATAATTGAAAATTCTTATTCGGTAGAACGGCGCAATCTGGTTTGTTTGGATTTCATGACTAAATAAAATCTAAACAACCTGGGTAAATCGTGCTAGGCGTTCGAGCGTGTGTAAATAACATAAGAAATGCAATTCTTTTATTATTATCTATTACTTCAATACCCAAGACCTGATTTCAAGTTGTAGATGAAAACGCATGGTATTTAGTGTTGAAAACGAGCCGTGTATGATTTCAGAATTAAATAACATGCGTCTTCATTTGATAATAATTTGATGGAGACGCATGGTTTTTCGATTGATTTATTTTATTAGAAGTCTGATATATCAGACATTTTTAAAAATTTGAAAATAATACAGTGTGATGTACTCTTGAATGATTTATTTTTGATGTAGAATCTAGAGTGGTACCAAAATTGCAAAGTGCAAACAAAAAAAGATCGAAAATTTTACATTTTATTACATGAAATACATTTTGAAAAATTCTGAAACAAAATCAAAAAGATTACCATTAAGGTCTGAGGCCAGTGTGTTTTAGGGTGTTTTAGAGGACTATTTTCACTCTTCAAATCTGATTTTCTTAGAAACGGTGACGAATATCAAAAAACCCCGAAATTTCAGAATGTTTCATTGACTTTAGCGGTCGGGAAAGTCTTTTTTCTGAAGGAAGAATTGCATAGCTGAAAACGGCAACTTTCAACTTGTTCATCGCCTTCAAAGGCATGCATCAAAAATCTATCCTGAGAATGTCTAGATAATTTAATTTAGATGCGATTAGTGCATAAAAACATAGATGTTGTCGCGATAAAAATGAAGTAAATGTTATTTTTGTGAAGGTAAGTCGATTTCTATACACGCGCCATTTTTTCTGCTCCAGTTTCCTGGTAACGTAACGAAAAATGAGAAAAATAAAATCGGCTCAGCAAGGCTGCCAAACAAGCGATAGCATATATGATTATATATGTCAATCCCATTCGATCGATTGATGTAGTCAAACTTGTAACCGAAAATATCGAAACTTTTCTGGCCACTCAGCTCATCGAGAGTAATTTTGCACACATGCAAGAAAGCATGGAGAGAAATGTAATACTATATATCAATTCAAGTTTGGGGGTAGTTTTTATATGCTTAACCCGGTACACTCTCTAAACACGCTATACCCTGTGATTACGGAAACAGAAGTCGGATCGTAATGAAATCATGAGTAGTCTACGGGACCATGAGATCTTTCTTTTGAACCTAAATTTGTGAAAATCGCTTCAGCCAGGGAAAATGTCTGAGAGTGAGTTCCTTTTTTTGAATTTTTGACCATTGATTCCGGTACTCCCGGAACCGGAAACTGAGAACAGATATATCCTGAAATCAATGCTTCTTACCATCGACTAACAAGATGTACACAATAAGTTTCTGTTTTTACAGGCTTCGCAGAAGATTCGTAAATGTACAAGATGGTACATGGTCAAGATTCTACGATCCTAAATATCCTTTCGAATCGGTTCTTCAACATAGGTCATTTAGCTCACAACATGACCTGCCGAGCTGATGCTGCAATTTATCCAGGCTTTAAAATCTTTATAAAATTGGGATTAGTTAAACTAGGAAAAAGTTCAAAATTCTACTACAACAAAATTTTTATGCGTTGTCTTCCTCAAAAACATTCTTTCGAATAGTTGTTAAATGTAGAACAGAAATTCTTCAATATTAAATAATTGTGCACAAAAAAGCATTATGGTAACGAGAAAATCAATTCCCAATTTGGTGGTACTTTTTGAAGGGAAAACCCGAATAGCATCTGTACCTCAAAACCTATGGTCTAAATACGGGGTCGCACTATTTAACTCAAAACCGAAGGTTTTTACTTTTCTCATATAGAAAGTATATACTATCACTGTGAAAATCGGTTTTGAAGTGAGTTAGGATTCCAACAAAGCTCCTGAAATTTCTTTGGATCCGACTTCCAGTTCCGGATACAGAGTGTGAAAATTTCATTTTCAAGGGAGTTTTGTCATAAGAGACCACGTAAAAAGAAGCAAGTTACTGAAAATTAATTAGTATATGTTTTCTAGTTTGTAGAGCTCGTGAGTTGACGACCAAATGAACTCAATTCAGTTATACCGGTCTCTGATTTCCAGTTCCGGATGTACTAGGAATAGTGAATAAAATCTCCAAAATGAAACTCACCCTGATTTTTCGGATGACCTTATTGATTTGCGCATACTTTGATTAACATAATAGTTCATCTGGATCCAACTTCCGGTTCCGGTAGACCGGCATTATAAAGTAATGTCGCACCCAGGATCAGTGCTGCAACATTTCCTCTTGTCAAATCTGTTCGACATCATCCTCCGCTGCATATTATTCTTGAGGCTAAACGTTAGTCCAGTATCCGTGACGCACCTGCCATCATCAGCTATAATTTTAAATGAGCCGACTATACTAGCATGACTGACTTCCTATCGAACATCGACTGGGATGAAATTCTTGACAACGATGATGTCAACGCTGCTGTTCAGACCTTTTCTAATGTTTTGATGTGTGCGATTGATTACTTCGTACCAAAACGGTCCAGGCGAAATTCTCGGCACCCGACGTGGCAAACTGTTGAATTAAGACATTTGAAAACTACCAAAAGAGCTGCTCTGAAACAATACTCCAAACATGGTGGATATGTTCTGCGAAATCGTTATGTGAAGATAAATCAGATATACAACAAAAAAAACGCGAAGCGTTGCCATGCACGTTATTTAAATAATATACAACGTACAATGAAATCTAACCCGAGAGCTTTCTGGAAGCATGTTAATGAGCAAAGGAAAGAATTCGGTTTGCCATCACAAATGCGATTCGGAGATCGTATTGGTTCGTCTACTCAAGAAATTTGCCAGCTGTTCTCGGAAATGTTCGCAAGTGTTTTCTCTTGCGATTTTCTATCTCCGCAGGAAATAGTACACGCCGCAAATAATGTTCCTGTATCCAATTATGCTTTGCACTCGATCAATATAGACGAGGAATCGATACAAACGGCAATCGTTGGTATAAAGGCTTCCACCTCTGCAGGCCCAGACGCCATACCAGCAGTCATCTTAAAGAAATGTTCAACCGGGTTAATTGCCTCCTTTTGCCGTTTATTTAATATGTCACTAGCTACGGGAGTATTCCCCAACTTATGGAAAGCTTCATTCATGTTTCCGGTCTACAAGAAAGGTGACAAAAGAGATGGTGACAACTACCGTGGTATAACTTGTATAAGCGCTATCCCCAAGCTGTTCGAAATTGACTCCAATTTTCAATCATTGCTAGCAGTATATCGATGATTCCCAACATGGGTTTATGCCTAAGCGTTCCACAACCACCAATCTATTATCCTTTACATCTTACGTGATCAACGCCATGTCAAATGGACGTAATCTAAACCGATCTTTCCCTCGCCTTCGATAAAATTAACCATGACATCACAATAGCAAAACTGGATCGACTTGGTTTTGGTACAAACGTCCTTCGATGGATACAATCATATCTCAGGAATCGTCATCTTGTGGTTAAAATTGACGATTGTGCTTCGGAAGAATTTGTTGCAACATCTGGAATTCCGCAGGGGAGCTATCTCGGCTCTTTGATCTTCTTGCTTTACTCTAACGACGTTAATTTTTCTCTGGAAGGACCACGCATATCTTTTGCAGATGACCTCAAGATCTACCGTGTTATTCGCAACTCAGAGGATGCGACGTTTCTTCAGCGACAATTGGCAATCTTTTCGGATTGGTGCAAATTGAATCACATGACCGTTAATCCAGAAAAATGTTCGATCATTACGTTTACGAGAAAAAAAAGTGCCTTTGAAATTCGAATACTTTATTGAGCGATTCATGATTGGTAGATCGACGTGCATCAAGGACCTCGGCGTTTTTCTTGACGAGCAGTTAACATTCAAGCAACACACCAACAACATTGTGGCTTAAGATTCTCGTTGCCTTGGATTCGTGGTGAGAATGGCTAAGCATATTACGGATGTTTACTGCATGAAATTCCTATACTGTTCACTCGTTCGCTCTACTCTGGAATATTGTTCAGCTGTTTGGAACCCTCACTACCTCAATGGCGTTAATAGAATCGAGTCGATTCAACGTAGATTCGTTCGATTCGCTCTTCGCCGTTTACCTTGGACCAATCCTCGTTAACTACCGAGGTATGAAAGTCGCGGATTGCTAATCGGTCTAGACACGCTGCAAGTAAGACGGGAGCTATCGCGTGCTTTAATGATAGCATATGTTTTGAATGATAGGATCGACTGCCTCACTTTGCACCGTGAAGTCAACTCTCCGCAACAACAGTCACGTACCTAAAAGGGGGGGGGGGGGGGAGCGAGGGGCTCGGGCCCCTCCAGAAATCAAAAACAGATATATAATTATTTAGAAGGTCTAAGACATGTGTTGCAGAAATAACAAAACAGTAAACGTAAAGAAATGTAACACAATAACAGTTCCAGTGGAAAAGTTTAGTGTCAGTTAAAAACACCCGTAAAAGGTAAACCGAGAATTAGGTACATAAGCGATCTTCCGTAACATTATTTTCTTATCTATGGGCCCCTCCCGAAACAAAATCCTGGGTACGGGCCTGCGCAACTACGCTTCTCTTCGACTTCCTTTACGCCGCACTAACTACGGGATAAACGGTGCGATTATCGGCTTACAACGTTCATTCAATCGAGTGTCATCTGAGTTCGACTGCAATCTTTCGCGGTATAAAACAAGGGCCAAATTCTTACATAGTATTAGAAATAATCATTAGGACCACATCGTTGATTTTACAATAAATAAATAAATAAATATTAAACATTTCGAACCGGAGTATAAAGTGACGATGCAAAGAATGTAAAAACTCTTCGAAACTGTGCTTAAGACTATTCCACTATGTGGGTTCAATTAGTTGGTGGTCAAACAAACCGACTTTGACAGGACAACAACTTTAAAACGGTTCTTACTTCGATTGCTCAAGGATAGCTGAACTAGTTTGCATAAATTAGTCCCATAGGTGTTTGCTAAATTGTATCCAGATTCGACTTTCGGTGCTAGTATTATAGGATGATGAGTGTTACAAATTTCAAACCCTTTTTGACGACAAATGTAAATTCTTCAAAACTATTCCAATACACAGGTTTTGTTACAGGGTCCGGCACTCGAAGTGTAACCAATTAAAAAGGCCATAAATTCAGTTTGGAAAATTACTTTTACTTAATTCAAAGTACAAAATGTGTAAAAATAATACAAAATTCAGAATCAATTCACTTTTGCTCGATATGACCACCTTTTGCCTTGACTTGATGACTTGAGAGAGCGAAGGAGTTGCTTCATTTGGCCGAATATGACTTGCAGGTATTTTGGCCCACTCGCGGACAATCACTTTTTTCAGCGCCTCGAGACTGGTGTATCTTTTAGTTCGAACTTTGCTCTCCAAAATGACCCAAAGAGAATAATCCATTGGATTCGCATCTGGTGAATTCGAGAGCCATTGTGTGGACGTGATGAAGTTCGGAACGTTGTTTTTCAGCCATTCTTGGTTCACTCGAGCTTTGTGAGACGGTGCCGAGTCCTGCTGAAACGTCCGTGGTCTGCCACCGAAATGAATCTGCCCACGGCTTCAAAGCAACCTCCAGAATACTTTCCCGATAATATGTCGCATTTACCTTGACGCCAGGCTCGATGAAAACGATTGGAGAGCGCCCATCTGCGGTTACAGCGGCCCAAACCATTATCTGTTGCGGGTGCTGCCTCCTGGTGGCCAATCGATGACTCAAATTCTCGTATGAACGGTCGGTCAAGTAAACCCTATCGTTTTGAGAGTTTACGAATTGCTCAATTGGAAAAATTTTCTCGTCAGAAAATACAATGTTCGGAAATTGACCGCTTTCGGCCAAACGAAGCAACTCCTTCGCTCTCTCAAGTCATCAATTCAAGGCAAAAGGTGGTCATATCGAGCAAAAGTGAATTGATTCTGAATTTTGTATTATTTTTACACATTTTGTACTTTGAATTAAGTAAAAGTAATTTTCCAAACTGAATTTATGGCCTTTTTAATTGGTTACACTTCGAGTGCCGGACCCTGTAGTTAATGTCGGATGAAACTTCTTTCTATGCTCTCAATTTCTCAAATACCAGAGATGGTAGTCAAATTTCTAGAATTGAATTTGTACCAATATCTCATATTAACAATTATTACACCACCACCAGCAGCTTAGATCTTTTTGTACATCGTCCCAGGGTGTTCTTTTGCAGTTCTAGTGAGCATGCCAAATAATACAATCTTTTTTTCACGTTTATTCTTAATATTGAAGTGCAGCTATTTCCGGTTCTAATGAGGGTGTTCAACTTTTGTTAGCATTCCGGAAAAAAGTATTGTACCACCTACGAATAGTTAATACATTATGTGTTTTACTTAGCGATATCGCTTCGATCAACCTTTGATCGTAATCCAGCGCGGGGTTTCGTGCTCATCAAAAGAGTAAAAAGTCTCACGGAGTTGCGCTTTTTAAACCTAGTAGAAACCGAGCGCTCTGAAATTAATGGCCAAATAGTTGGCGTTTCGTAAGTACAAACATTGTCTTATGTGTTACACCAGCAAAGTAATTGACGTTTACTTGAGTACATTGACAGTAAATGAACAGCACAAAAGTACGAAATTATCACGATGGATCGACAATTCCATCGGTAAAAGGAACAGTTTAATTTATAACCTAGTTAGAAAATGTAAAAATGTACATATTCTGGCGAAAATTTCGTCATACGGAACTCGACAAATAAACAACTTAAAATGATTCGAAGTACAAATTGTAACATAGATCAATGTACACATTGCGAAAAATGTGCTATTGGCTTCCTAAAATTTGATCATAACTATCATCGTGGTTTCACTATTTACTTGCTTAATTTGAGACGCGATACTTTAAGCTTAAGATCGAACAGTTTAAGTAACTTTGAAATATCAGATTGTGGCAGTTTCGATTGGTTAGTTTTGGATTCCATCCAGTCTAGCTGGGATTGCGATACCACAATCATAATCATAGTTTCGGCTGCTGTACTTGTTGTTTTGGTTGAAATTTGTGTGTGTGTCCTGTTTATTAGAAAGCGAGACCGGCATCCCTGTAGGTCTCGAATATTTTCTCGATTGAATTAACGTACGCAGCGGAACGCAGATCAAGTCCCAGATTATATTTCATGGCGGTCTTCATGATGGCACGTGCCGAGCGCTCCATGGTATAATCCAGACCAGAATGGACTATATCCTTCTCTGAAGCACCGGAGATACGCTTCTGGAAAGCTTCCGACGGGGTGACGGGGATCTTACCACCTACATTACCGAAGCGTCTTTCCAGCGATGCTTGCACCGATTCTGTGATGAGCAGCAATGAGAGTAAAGAGAAAACAGAACGATCGAGGACGATACTTTCCGTTAGTGAACCATTGGTCAAGCTTGAAGTCGATTTGAAGCGGTTAGTGTTGTGCAAAAAGCAAGGTGATACAGAGTATGACGAAAAACAAAAAAACTCATGCAGACGTATGAAATGTACAAACACCAGTATGACTTAATAATGAACTTCGTTCTTTTGTTATTTAAAGCAATTTCCTCTAATCCCACTAAATATCTCGGAACACAACATTACAGACGATTCCCACGCAATACAAACCTTTCTAACAATTCAGTACAGTACGTATAGTTTTTGGAAACAATCGTTTTTTATCATTTATCAACAACATAAAGGGGCTTTGTTTTGCTGTTACTCCGACTAATTTACAGCAATAAACAAGTTAGTCAATGGAATTAAATTAGTTGTCAATCACAAGACATTCTCTAAAAGACTACTTCTAAAACTAGAGTAAACACCATGGTTATATTCGACAACTAGGACTGCCTCACATTCTAAGCAGACGTGTGATAAGTAGAAAAAGTTTTCAGCATCTAATACTATGTTAAGTACTGACAGATAAATAGAAAATGTTGCAACAAGTGTGTTTTTCGTTCGGGTAGTGGTGCATAACAAATATAAGAGTTGAATAATACAATGTCGACATTCAAATAACATTACTTTGAAGCTATGGGAAATGAAGAAAGTAAGGAAACTGACCGAATTAATGATACAAGTGTTCTGTGTGTGAGTTTACGTGTTAAGCGATAGATTTGAGAAAGTGATGATGACGATCAAGGAGCTTGAGTGCAGGTTTGGTGTTTGCGCTTTGCCCTATTTTTACTGATAGTTTACAATTGTGGTACTTTACGTTTCTCATTAATGGATCTTTCAAGTGATTCCTGGATAGAAGCTATATGAAAGGAAAAGAGAAAAAAAGAACGTGTGAAAAGAAACTGAAGTAAGAACTACCGAACGAAAACACTTTTTTTCTGTACAATATTTCAAATTACGGACGTAATAGGAGGATCAACTTCCTGATTATATTCTAACGACATGACTAAGTGAAAGAATTTCGATTTCAACTTTGATGCTCAAGCATGATTATCGATTCTATATTGCTTAGTGTATGCATTGCATTAGTACATTTTTATTGATGCACTACGCACAGTCAAATTGGGTCAATTTTATAAAATTCATTTGGAAATACGAAAAGTTTACAATATTGTTATTCCAACAATTTAATGCCTGATATAACAAGTAGCAACGTTTTCCAAAAATCTTCACCATTTAAAAATCTGCAAAATCATTAAAACTTCGACCAAAACTAAAAAAATAAAATTCTCTGCAGATAGATTTTTTCCCTGGATGTTCAAGCGAATCAGTTCAAAATATGTACATATTTAATGTTATTATCTCGTTTATTTTATTCCGGTTTTAACCTTATTGGTCATACGCCGGTGATGTGCATATTTTCATTTATCCAGCTTCGATAATCCAGCTTATAAAACTTAAATGGAGATGTTTCCAGAATCATGAAATTTTATCAAAAAGCGATGATCAATTAAATTTTCCAATGCAGTTTATGCAATGAAAACATAGTGATCAAAATTTTCAAAAAATGGTGCATTATGCACACCCTCAAATGATAATAACATCTTCACTAAATTCACTATAATTTCTGTTATGACGTAGGATACTATAGCCCGGATCTTTTCCCGATTTGAGCATATCCTTCCATTATTAGTATTAGGCAAACATATAATAGTTATATTTGTTGATTGATTTGAACATTTTTTAAAAGTTATAACCTTTGCTATTCAGTTTAACAGGTGAATGTTATCAAGAGAATTGTTTATTGTTACTAAATAATAACTTCATTGACATTAGGTGCAAATGTTTTGATGTGACACATGGTGCAAAAGCCAGATGATTGAACGAGAGCCCGAAACGAGCAAAATACAAAATACAGTGTTGGTAAGTGTTCTAAGATTGAAGGATGCTGAATAAGTACATTAGAACCCATAACCAAAACAAAAAACTTATAAAAGAACCCAAATAACAAGCGCGTAGACCTAACGAAAGCCAAATGATTCAAGCAATTTCGCAAACTAATACTGAAATGGTGTATAAACTAGATGCGATGTGTGACTTGTTGCGGTAGTACTTACCGAGCAGGTGGTAGTTGGATTCACGCTCATACTTGAACGTCAGACGTCCGTACGAGACATGGTTCAGATTCTTGAGCCACTCGAAGAACGACACGGTTACACCACCGGCATTGATGTACAAATCAGGGATAACCAAAATGTTTCGGTCGATAAGAATTTTGTCGGCGGCCGGTGTCGTGGGACCGTTGGCAGCCTCAGCGATGATCTGCGGGTAAGATGGATAAACTCAATAACTGCTCAAAATTCCAAACACGAAAAATCAAACCTTGGCATTAATTCTTCCAGCATTGTCACTGGTGATGACTTTTTCAACGGCAGCCGGGATGAGAATATCACACTGCTCGTACATCAGGTTTTCACCTTCATACGCCTTAGCACCTGGGAAGCCGACAATTGTACCGTTTTCGTTCTTGTAATCTTCCAAAGCCTTAGAGAAAAAACTGGTGCTTGTATCTAAATTATAACGCAGTCGTTCATATATATTACCTTCGGATCAATTCCTTCTGGATTGTATATGGATCCATCGTGTTCAATTATACCGATACATGTTGCTCCAGCACGGCACAGATAACGGCAAGAGTGAAGACCGACATTACCGAAACCTTGAACAATGAATGTTTTACCTCCCCATCCGGGGGTGGTTCCAATCATTGCCATGTAGTTCGCTTCACTGATGAAGTTAGCCAATCCATGGAACACACCACGTCCAGTAGCCGACACGCGTCCATGGATACCACCTTGGTTGATGGGTTTGCCAGTGACGCAAGCATGAGCATTGATGTCCAAGTGACCAATCGTTTTAGCGTAAGTGTCGGCAATCCATGACATTTCACGTTCGCCCGTACCCATATCCGGAGCCGGTACATCAATGCCTGGTCCAATGAATCCCTTTTTGGCCAATTCCAAAGCGAAGCGCCGAGTAATTTTCTCCAGCTCATGTTCAGAATACTGCTTCGGGTCGATTTTTACTCCAGCCTTAGCACCACCGAATGGGACATCCACGCAGGCACATTTAAAGGTCATCAAGGCAGACAAAGCCTTGACCTCATCGCGAGACACATCGAGGGAGAAGCGAATACCTGGAAGAAAAACGTACAACATCGAGAGGTTAGATATCAAATCAATTCGTTAGAACTACGTACATAGTGAATCAACTAGAAAGGTAAACATGTGCTAAATAGAGTTCAATATTAATCATTCTGAACATCAATCTTGAATCTTTTCCATAGTAGAGTTCAAAGTAGTTTCTGGAAAATCATTTTACAAACATTGTTTCCATAACTATAGTGACTATCTCGTACATTCTTAAATACTAAAATATAATAAATTTCGGAATATAAAATTCGATATCTGATCTATTGAATTGATTAGATTGCAACAACAATCCGGAGATAGAAAACCACCCTATGACCGAACCACTGCCAACGAGACACACCGGAAGCGAACTATGCTGCTTTTCTAATTTCGTTCAGAGAAAAAAAAGCACTTTCACTTGAAACACACCCCCTTTTCGAACCTAGTGCAACCACAAACAGCTCTCATCAAACTTATATTAATAGCAGAATAGCGTGTTGATGCATCAGACAGACACTGCATCGCTATGCCAAATGTCTAGTGATACAATTGACCGGCCTTCATCTATTGTTGAATCACGTTTTTGACAACGTGCCAACCAGTAATAACAGTATCAGATACTACACCGTCAGACAGAATCACTCGTTGATATTCAAATTAAAATTAATAATCGTCGGTTCAATTAACTCTAGTTTACATTGTGAAATTAACACCAGAAATGTTCGATGCGGCAACCATTGGATTATTCCATGCTGAACTAATGTAATATTCTCTATTGATAAGTGCAAGTAGAGAAATGCAATATCCTAGCGGTTCATTTAAGTTCATTATCACACTATTACTGCATTACCTCATGGGACCGCTCATAAACCACGTAGACCAAAATTAGGTGGTGACATTTGGGTAATAGAACGACATCGATTGGGCTCTATCGTCTTCTGCGTTAGTAGCAAAATGAGTAGGTGCGAATTGGTTAGTATGAAGCAATCAAATAAAATTCCTTCAAATAGGTCAAGTATTTCGGATTAACATCCTATTGCTGAGGTGCATTTATAACCCTTAATGTGGTTTTAAATTGGCCTCAATTTATCTAGACTTTTTGTCAACGTGTTAATTTGTTTGTATTAAAACCATCTATAACTTTCCTTGCATTATTCAATGATTATCATTTTTCATCTTAACCTCAAACAATTCGACGTGTGATACAAAAAAAAAGTCTCATGAGTAAAAGTAACTGTTTGGGTATAAATAATCTTTCAATTCTTATTATTAGTGTTTTATGTAAAACAGTCTATTGGAAAAAATATTCAGATGTGTACAATTTCATACCATGTCGAATGAACATAATTAGCTGGCGCTAAAGGCTGAAGATTTAGAAACGGTTGGTAAAGTATATGACATTGGATGCAACCTGCATATTGGCAGAATCTTAAAATGGTATTTATAAATCTGAGCAATATACATTAATGTCGATTTCGCTAGAGAAAACTGAAACTGACCGAGGGTATTTTCATCAAACAAACAGTTTTCACGAGAGCAAACCTGATATAAAACCCAGGTTCGAAACCGAATCGATTTTTAGTTCAACAACGTTGAAACTAGGCTCGAAACTAGCTTCAAACAAACGGTTTGACAGTAGTTAGGGTGGAAATTGAATTAGGTTGGGCATTAAGCGAAAACGACATAAATAAGAGTCGATTTCTTGCCATGTGCAAGATTTCGAACATTTTTCTGTGATGTTTGATTACATTTGATGCTAACTTAGCATTGAGAACACACACACACACACACACACACACACACACACACACACACACACACACACACACACACACACACACACACACACACACACACACACACACACACACACACACACACACACACACACACACACACACACACACACACACACACACACACACACACACACACACACACAGGAGGGCAGCAGGGACTATGTCTAAGGGCTTGACGACCCCTCCCCCGGTAACTGCGAGTTGTAGGGCTTGTCTAGGATGTGGTGGAGTTTGGCAGCGGGCTCTGCTAATCCTCTATAAAAAGCTGCATGTATCCGCAAGCAAGTCCTACTAAAGCGATCGTGTGCCGCTCAAAGTGCACAGGCCCAGCATGAGTGCCGACTCGACACGTTAGGACTAACACCAGTGAGGTCCTAACTATGGCATACTGGCTACTACACCATCCATGGATACGATACAGTAGATCGGAATATATAGAGAAGCTAGGGCTGACAGTTGCGGTATTCTACTCCTTCAGTAAAGCAGGATGGAACCGGCTTGAAATGGCGAGTAGGCTAATGTCGCAGCTGCCTTCCGTCCCATAAAACCGTGGCAGGCCTTATGACACGCCGTCTCACTTTCAGCCACCTGGTTGGGATGACTGGGTGGAAGTAGGTTCAGATGCCCTTTTCCTGATTTGCGCTGATCCGGCTCTGAGCGTAAAGCCAACCCTCGCATGGCCTCACTGCACCGCATAGGTAAAAATGGGATCATGATAGCGACTACTTTCGGCTGGGTTTGACGGTAGCCATAAGGGGGACCCTTATAAACATGAGTTTTACACCATTAACATCGGCGTCGAGTAAGAAGATAAACCCTTTCGCAAGAGGGGGTTTGAGGAGGTCTCCATCCAGAACGGTTGCGAGAGAGGAGAGCGAGGCGGTAGCTGAGGGGACGAGCGACAGCAATGCCCATGTCAAACCAGTGGACCAGCCTGAGTCCCGGGAGCAAGTGAAGGAAGTAGTCAAGCCGAGTATGACAGCGGTCATAGAACAACTCGACGCGATTATTGAATATCGAAAGCGTCGGTTTCTGGAGAGCCTCCTTCGTTGGGGAATTCTCCGTCGGTGTAGGCTAGATCCTTCGGTGGAGGCTAGTCGAGCAGTCACCACACCACCGATTCGAATCGTCGAGGCGCCAGCGAACCGGAAGCCATGCTCCAACCGGAATCGCCGGACCGACCTCGGCACTCCTTCGGGTGGCCCGTGTGGTGTAACAGAGAACTCGGTGTCGGGAGAACTCCCTTCGCCGGGAACTCTTCGTCGGGGACTAGACGAGTAAATCGGGACGTAATACCGCTAGGATCGTCAGGGCACCAGTGAACCGGAAGCTATCCTCCAACCGGAATCACTGGATCGACCCAGGCATCCTCTCGGTCGGGCGTTGACGGGAATCGAAAGCGTCGGTTTCGGGAGGGCCTCCTTCGTCGGGGAACTCATCGTCGGTGTAGGTTAGATCTTTTGGCGGAGACTAATCGAGTAGTTCCGCGACGTA
This sequence comes from Malaya genurostris, assembly GCF_030247185.1. Lineage (NCBI taxonomy): Eukaryota > Metazoa > Arthropoda > Insecta > Diptera > Culicidae > Malaya > Malaya genurostris. The sequence goes on along the minus strand of NC_080570.1, from coordinate 72,654,446 downwards.
GCATCAGTTTTGGGTCGTCGAGGCGCCAGTGAACCGGAAGTTACCCTTCAGCCGGCATCACTGGACCGACCTCGTCATCCAACTGGTCGATCCCTCGAGAGCAGGATGCTGATCCCCATTCTGCATAAATCTGGAGAGGGTGCTGTGAGCACCAATAGCCTTCCACCCCGAAGTAATACCTAGCGGTGGTGAATTTTGGTTTTCATTCTATTTGGACTCTATAATATGGGAGCGGGTCATTGCGCCGAAAGCCATTTCGCCGAAAGTCGTTTCGCCGAATGCCATTTCGCCGAAAGTCGTTTCGCCGAATAGGTCATTTCGCCGAAAGTCGTTTCGCCGAAAGGGTCATTTCGCCGAAAGGAAAATTTAGAATACATCAAATGATTTTTTATACCCCCTGTATAACTGATGTGGCGCAGCCACATAACCGAAGCCAAGATGGCTCGGCGGCATAAAGCCGCCGAGGCGACGTCCGGCTGAGTTGGCCGCCGACCCGCCGTCGGAAGCGGCGGCCTCTTGCATACAAACCTATAACCGCCTCGTTTGCCCGGTCTACTCAAAGCTAGGTTTCTTTGCTTTAGTTAGGTCCGAACGAGCGGTAGCGAGGTCGGACAGCACACGAATCAAATCGATGTGGCGAAGCCGCATTAAATATTTTTTTATTTAGTAAACGGAAAATACCACATACATTTGCTTGGTAGATACCTATGGAATTGCTTTGATGATTAGTAGTCAACAAGTTTCTTTGGGAACTCCGTTCTGAGGTTCATGAATCAATCTTTATTCAAGAAGTACAATTGTAGGTCAACAAAAGGGGCGTTAACGTTATCATCTTTAATTTGTATTTATTTTAAATCGATTCCCATTACGATTTTAAGAAATTTGTAGGAGTCGGCGAAATGACCCTTTCGGCGAAATGGCTTTCGGCGAAATGACATTCGGCGAAGTGGCCCATTCGGCGAAATGAAATTCGGCGAAATGACCCTTTCGGTGAAATGACTTTCGGCGAAACGGCTTTCGGCGAAATGGCTTTCGGCGACATGACCCTGATCCCTATAATATACGGTTTGTGCAGTCATGAAGATACAATTTTTGAAGACATATGTGATTTTTTCATTCATGAAGAAAATCAGAGAAAAAGTTATTAACAATCAAACGCGGAGAAGAAAGTCGGCCAACAAAAACTGAATGAACACTGAAAACTCAAGCAAAATACTTTCAACTAGCCGTATATTTCTTTAATTAGGCAGATCTGGTTAGTTGATGACCGTGTACTTTCAAACCAAAAATTACTCCAATTTTCAATAAATGACTGTACCGATTTTCATAAAGTTAAGTTGAGATAAAACGCATTATTTTCATATAAATTGGTGTGGATTTTTGTCTGGATAAAACAGATTGAAGTGCATGACATTGCAACCCGTCATTTAAAGCGATAATGCAAAAAAACGAAAAAAATATTCTAAATTTGGCTCAAAACTATCTCAATTTATAAGCTATGTTAGTTGCTGGACAAACGTACCTATACCGGTTCCTAGTTCCCGGACGTACCGAAAATAGTGCTCAAAAGCTGAAAAGCAGAACTCTTCTGAGAAACGACTGAGTAGATTTTCACAAAATTAAACTCAAAGGAAAGGTTTCTCGGTCTCATATTGACTTTTGTTCGGATCCGACTTCCGGCTCCAGAACAACAGGGTGAAGTGTGTTTGAAACTTCAACCCATCATTTATAGCAAAAATGCATAAAACCATAGAATTCCACTAAACTAGGCTAAAAATTGTTAATAAATTGAAAAAGTCATAAACTAGCATATGCCCAAACAAACTTTTATATTTTTATGCAAGATTCAAAGAAGTTTCGTTAAGGATCCCTTAGTAACATTTATGAAAATACGAGTTATATGAGAAAGCCATAATTTCACTCACTTCTTCCTGGTTCGAACAATTTTACGGGGTGGACAAAGTTTGCATGTTTAAGTTCAGCTTCCGCATGTATTTCAGGCAAATTTTTCTTCTGCCATCTCAATCATTTGCCTTTTTCGAATTATTCCTTCATTGGATAAAACTAAGTTTCACTAAACAATTAAAATGATTATAGCTGGGTTAACTGATGTAAACTTTAGACAAATTCCCTCCAATAAGTCTACATAGTAAATAAACGACATGTAATGGAGTACTTAACATAATTGAAAAGTCATTGTATTTAACTTCCTATTCCTCATGGCATTGTTTTCCGCACCTTACAGTACTTTTTCATTTTATTTTCATGTAATTTTTAGTCATTCGAAATCCGCAAAATATTTCTTGGTATTAGTTAAGCTAGTAAGTACAAATATACAAATTAAAGCCATCTTAACATTTAGCTGAAAAAAAAATACAGCGTTGTATGCAAGGTTCGGCCGAGCACAAATTAAAAATGAAACAATTCAAAAGTTCGCGTAACATATTCAGAAAAAAAGATGATTTATTCAAGTGACCAATTAGAAATTTATTCTAATTTAAGCGCTTAAATTGTTTGCGAATGATATAATTGACAATTAGATTCTTTCATGATAATTGATTATATTCTATTTTGATCCCTTTCCACAAATTTTTATATTGTTTTTGTTTTTCAAAAATTTACATTAATTACAGAACGATGTGGTTTTTTCATTCATGATGCGAAACCCTCCTATACTAACCGAAGGAAAGCTGCTACTGTATGAAATGCAAGGTGTAAAGCAACGAATGAAACCGTCCGCCATGCTAGAGTAATCTGGTGGATGACATCATTATGACATGCTGTGATTGGTTCGTGGAAACGGTATTCTATTTAAATACTGAAACGACGTTGGCATACATGTTTAAGTTAAATGTTGCCTAATTGTTCAAATACATGAATCCATTAACAAATGACTGATTTATCATTGTTCAAAATTATAACAGAAAAATGTTACGCGATTAGTTTCGCATTTTTTCAATTGGCATTAGATCCGGTATAGTGAAGAGTAAGGCATTTTCAGTGCAAAAAAATTGCCTGGGATATTTGAGGATCCGTAATGAGAGATGAAGATGTGAACCTAAAAATACTATTTTAAGTAGATTAAATATTAAAGTTAAAACTGTGATACAGTGATAAATCACGATTGTATAGTTTTGTTGCGCTGTACATAAAAAACTACATCCAGATGTCTGTTAAACCTATACAGTGAACGGGTAGAAACAGTCATGCACAGGGCAAAAAAGCACGAAAGACACCTTACAGCTTACAGATAAGCTATAGAATTTGCACTGTTTCAAATGTTGCCTACTTCTTATAAACAAGTGCGGTGGAGGTGTGCAAACTCACGTCATCATTACTTGGTTATCATAATTTTGTTCCGTGGTTTGGATGTTCGTTCATCGAGTTCTTCCGTACTCGAAAAATTATTTTTGTTGTTTCGCCCAAATATGACGTGCCCACTAATGACGGGGGAAAACAAACGTTTGCTCTAGTAGACCACTAGACTAAAAATAATCATTCATCACCATACAAATGTACAGTATGGGCGTATACTTTTCTGTTTCAAACACCATGCATTGTGCCGAATTTATCTTCTCTGTTAAACGGTTCAGTGACTGCATCTGCACGGTCTTAACCACGATAGATGAACATTATGTAACGTAATTGTTCGCAGGTGGTATACCATCCGTAATCGCAAAAGTACACTTTCGTTACAGCAACTGATAAGCTGATAACAATTCAGTATCAAAATTGTTTCAACTGAAAACATTTCTCTGGGAATGTTGCAGGTTGTATTTGGTTGTCAGATGATGCTTGGCCTATTTCACGAACTTGTATTCAAACGAAATCACTTAAAAAAAATCTCGTATAGCATTTAATTTAATCCAGATCCAACTTCTAGGTCCGGAAATACAGGAGGATAATGTGTGTTGAAAATTTCAAATCGTCATTAGAAGTAACGATGCAACAAAAACAGAAAAATCTTTTCCACTTGGTTCAAAACAGTTTCGATTTCAAGTTCTTGTTAGTTGGTTTTTATAAAAACTTGGCATTACCGGTTTGCAGCTCCGGAAGTACCGGTCAAAAGTTCTAAAACAGAACTCACATAGATTTACCTGAGATAACTAGGCCGATTTTCACAAATGATAGAATGGATCAAATCCGAATTCGGCTTCTGGTTCCAGAAATACAAAATTTCTGGTGCTCAAAATCTAAATCAGTTATACACGTTTATGTTTCTTCATTGACTTCAATTAGAGTCGAAGGAGTACTAGTCTTTTTTCGCACGGTACGATGATGATGAAAGTAGATGAAAAAATAAAATGGCACAGCGATTTAAGGCTATTCAGCCAAGGTCGATGGAACGTGAGCCCAAATTGTAACTCCGTTTTCACGAATACTGCGTACTAGTGCAATGTAATGTCTCTTGAGGCAATAAACATAATAAAAACTAGAGTAGAGGCTGGCAGAGCTCGCGATCGAGAATGATGCAGACAGACAGAACTTTTCCAACTGTAAATTTCATTATTGAGTATTTGAATAAAATTGATGACTGTGCCCGAAGTCAGATTATTGTATTACATTTCTTTACGTTTACTGTCATGCTATTTCCGCCACACATGTCTAAGACCATCTAAATGTCCATTTGAAGAGCACAACAATCCACAAAACTTGTGATGATGTGATAGATTTTGAGAGATGGTCCGATATAGCTCCCACACTAAGATTCATGGAGAACGGAAAACGTCTTCTAAAATTGTAGGTCATATTAGTTGATGCCCATACAAACTAACTTTGGCTATAATGGCTTCGATTTCAGATTCCAGGAGTAGTGGTATAAAATTGCAATATGGAAAAGTTTTGAGGTTTAGGAACAGACAATAGTTCAAGGGAGCCAAATCAGGTAAACAAGGTGGATGGGGCGAGTATATGTAATCCAAAACATGTGTTGGAAGTGTGCTGCCCTTTTTTTAATCCTACATAAGTATGTGCGGGATCCAGCGGGAAGGATCTAACCCAATGCTCACGCACTTTTTCTTTCCGGTCACCCGGTCCGGTAAGTATTCTATGTATTTTTATTTTTGTCCCTGTTTTGATTTCCATTTAATGTACTTTAAACACTGTCAGTGGCAGTGGAATTTCGACTATCACGAAAGTCTTAAAACCACCACTACGATGTAATTAAATCTGCATAATCAACAGCCCCATAATATTCAATCAAACTTTTTTTTTGTTTCGGTTTCTCTGGGTACGTGTGTCTGGCTCTGCAAAGTCTTGACAATCCCTTTTGTGGAATTTTGCCTTTCTGTTTCAACAGACTTCACAGCCGATTCTTAGTGTACTGAATCATTGCATGGCTAGTACTATGGATCCTACTGACACTAAGAATCCGTCCAGGTCGGGGCTCGAACATACGTCAACTGGCTTGTAAGACCAGCGTCCTATGCATTGAACCACCAACCCGGGACAACGTGCCTGGCTCTAAATGTTATGTAAAGAACTATTGAGATTATTTTCTTTGCAAATCAGAGGTAATAATCTTCAGTTTAGTGCAAGTTCAGAATAAATTTTGATTAGCTCCGAAAACCAGCCGTTCCAATGGCTCTAAATGCTATCTAAAAAACTATTGATAATACTTTCCTTCCAAATCGAAGGTAAAAATTATTAGTTTAAGGCAAATCTAGAATAATTTGATAGGTTGCGCACTTTTCACTGGGCGAAATTTACACCAAACGAATGCAAATAAAGCCAGCAAAAGGCATATTAATATCGTAGAAAATATCACCTTCTAATCGCTGCTGGTCGTTTGCATGTGAGTAACAGAAAAACTACATTTAATCGAACCGAAAAATGATATTTCGAAATGAAGTAACCAACCTTGAATTCTATACGTTGGTATTTTGTAGCCGTTAGAACCGCTCTTTTGAACTTTTGATCTATTATGTTCATTGTTCGCTCCGTTCGCAGTGCGGTTTTTGTTTCAAACCTGTTCATCAAAGTATGAACACAACGGAGGGAATACATATATGAATCGACAGTTTTAAGGGTTATAAATGATAGTGTTATAATCCGCAATTTTGGTCAAATCATTCAGTTTCGAACCATTTCCGTGTCTCATCATAGAATCAGGCAAAGAGTTAGTCACATTTCCTCATAACAGATCGGCTGAAAAGTTCGTATCGTTTCTATGAGAGGGCGCCACTAGAATTAAATCCATACCATTTTCAGTTAGTACCAACCTTCAAAAGATACGTGTATAAATTTGACAGCTGTCTGATTATTAGTTTGTGAGATATCGCATTTTGAGTGAAGCTACTTTTGTTATTGTGAAAAAAAATGGAAAAAAGGAATTTCGTATATTGATGAAAAAAAGTGCCGCCGATACCAAAAAATGGCTTGATGAGTGTTATCCAGACTCTGCACCGGGCGAAGCAACAATTCGTAAGTGGTTTGCAAAATTTCGTACTGGTCATATGAGCACCGAAGACGATGAACGCAGTGGACGTCCAAAAAAGGCTGTTACCGATGAAAACGTGAAAAAATCCACAAAATGATTTTCAATGACCGTAAAGTGAAGTTGATCGAGATGGCTGACACCCTAAAGATATCAAAGGAACGTGTTGGACATATTATTCACGAATATTTGGATAAGAGAAAGCTTTGTGCAAAATAGGTGCCGCGTGAGCTCACAATCAAGACAATGCACCGTGTCACAAGTCGATGAAAACCATGCTGAAATTGAACGAATTGGGCTTCGAATTGCTCCCTCATCCACCGTATTCTCCAGATTTGGCCCCCAGTGACTTTTTCCTGTTCTCAGACCTCAAGAGAATGCTCGCTGGTAAAAAATTTAGAAGCAATGAAGAGGTAATCGCTGAAACTGAGGCCTATTTTGAGGCAAAGGACAAATCGTACTACAAAAATGGTATCGAAAAGTTGGAAGATCGCTATAATCGCTGTATCGCCTCTGATGGCAATTATGTTGAATAATAAAAACGAATTTTGGCAAAAAAATGTGTGTTTCTATTAAATGATACGAACTTTTCAGCCGAACTGATATACTATAATTTGATTTAATAAAATAAATTTTCAATCAGAATAAGTGTCTAATCCATACGTCCATACGACGTCCAACTTCATGGCTGCCACGACTTGGTGCGGAATGTTAGCGTCGTACGGAAGGGCACACAAGCATGCCACATGATGTGGTAGATTTACTTTGTGCGCCGTTCGCCAAACGAGAAGCAACCGATTTGTTCGGAATTTTTCCGGTGGAAATAATTGTCAAGCTCGGGCGGTCAGGTTTACAATTTTATTTTTTTAAATTTTTGCTGTAAACTCCTTGTGCCAAACACTGCCGAATATTTTTTTTAATAAATAAAAGAGCAACTCCAGTTAATAAACCAGAAGATTTATTTGCTTTAGTAATTTTAAAATTATTTTAGTAGTTGAAAGACGAATACCGAACTGTTCTGATCAAAGAAAGTAAATACTCATTGACACGAGGCATACCTTTGTCGAAAATATTTTTTTTCGAAAAAAATACTATTACAATAAAGTACATTAATTCGTTATTAAAATTGATGTTTCTCCTGGATTTTTATCGATTTTGAGAAAAGAAATTACGTTGAAATTTTTCCATCTGTCAGAACAATAAACCACTGCAAACCACTTGTTGAACATTTTAACCAAGAGTCAAGCCAACAGCAGGAAATTTTTTAACAATAATATTCAAAACTCCATCATTAAACCATAATGTTTTACAGGTTTCCAATGGATGATTTCATTTCATCATAATTAGTCTCACGTATGTTACCTTGAGACAATACTAGCACTCTCAACGTTCAAATTGAAATTTTTGTCACTCTCAAACCGTTGAAAAAGTTTTTGAGTTTTTCGCATTTGTAAGAAATATTTGATTTTCTTTTTCTCATTTCGATTACTTTCCCGGTTATTTCTATTGGTGAGGAAAACATGTTTTAATGTGACGTTTTTGAATATGAAATAAAGCTATTTGAAAACATGTCTTTTCGCCTAAAACATGAAATCGGAGTTATAACATGTGTGAACATAGTATTAATGTGAAACTACCTCAAGTGCATTTGGTGATTTTTACTAATTTCAGTTGAACAACGAGATTGTTCGAAGTTTTGTGTTTCGAACGAAATTTCATGTGTTGAAGCAATTTAAAGAGAGTCGTGAAGGAGTCGATGATTTGCCTCGATCTGGACGTCCATAAACATCAATTACTGAAAATTGTGCTGAAAGATCGCCGTGTGACTGAAAGAAAGATTGCTAGTGGCTTAAACATCTCAAATCTGTTTACCACATTCTACATGATAACAAATTCGTGTAACTGACATACAGATGGCGCTATCATTGTCAAATCCATATGGCGTTTATGAAGTACCAACTTTTTTTTTTTTATTATTTTTTTTTTTTTTATTTTTTTTTAAATAACTATTTATTGGAATATGAGTTAAAATTAAATTATTAAGATTTAAATTGGGTGTTCAGCCACAAGTGGTGACTTTTCAGCCCTGTTATATATATATATATATATATATATATATATATATATATATATATATATATATATATATATATATATATATATATATATATATATATATATATATATATATATATATATATATATATATATATATATATATATATAAATATATATATATATATATATATAAATATATATATATATATATATATATATATATATATATATATATATATATATATATATATATATATATATATATATATATATATATATATATATATATATATATATATATATATATATATATATATATATATATATATATATATATATATATATATGATTTGGTTATTACCATGAAGACATCATTTGCTTCCGCAATTCTGAGATTTTTGTGTAGGGAAAATTCTAAACCTACTTGTATTGTGTAATGGGGAAAAGGAACTTATATACTAACTTACTAACTAATACCAGACCCTGTCAGCTTGGAGCGAAATCAATCTTCAGTTCAGCAACGCCATCGCACGGCATCACATTCAATATATCATGTCAATTGTATGGGTGCGCAGTGCTGCTATTTTGGCGCGCACGAATTTGACATTTCTCTCCCCTGCTTCTATGTACGAGATTCGATGAGGACTCGCCTGAGGGCACTATGTTCGCAAAAAAGGATGTTGCCAATGATTTGTTCGGGAAATGTGAGAGCTGGCTATCTTGTTAATATGGTGTCTTTGCTAATACAGAGAGCGAATCGATTCAATTGAAGATTGCATCGATTTTTGTCGGAATTTGCTTATAATATTATGTGACATTACATCTAATGGTTCTATATTTGTGAGTCTGTGTAACTCATTTGTACTAAACCAGGGAGGACGCTTCAGAATCATTTTCAGAATTTTATTCTGAATCCTTTGAAGCGTTTTCTTCCTGGTGGAACAACAGCTTGACCAAATTGGTACCGCATAAAGCATGGCTGGTCTGAAAATTTGTTTATAAATTAACAATTTGTTTTTTAGACAGAGCTTAGAATTTCTGTTTATAAGAGGATATAAACATTTAATATATTTATTACACTTTGCCTGGATTCCTTCAATGTGATCCTTGAAAGTAAGTTTTTTGTCATACGTTAAACCTAAGTATTTAGCTTGATCAGACCATGTCAATTCCAAGCCATTCAATTTGAGAATGTGATTATTGTTTGGTTTTAGAAAAGAAGCTCTTGGCTTGTGATGAAAGATAATTAATTGCGTTTTTGCTGCATTTGGTTTAATTTTCCATTTTGACAGATAATCACTGAAAATATTTAAACTTCTTTGTAGGCGACTGCAGATCACTCTTAGATTTCTACCTGTGGCTAACAGACTTGTGTCGTCACAGAATAGCGATTTCTGACAACCAACGGGTAGATTTGGAAGATCAGAAGTGAAAATATTATACAAGATTGGAGCTACACTCGAACCCTGCGGAACACCGGCTCGTACGGGTAGCAATTCAGATTTACAATTCTGATAGCTAACCTGAAGAGTACGATCAGTTAAATAATTTTGAATCATTTTGATCAAATAAATAGGAAACTGGAAATCAGACATTTTTGCTATTAAACCTTTGTGCCAAACACTGTCGAATGCTTTTTCTATGTCTAGAAGAGCAACTCCAGTGGATAACCCAGAAGATTTATTTGATTTTATCATGTTCGTTACTCTGACAAGTTGATGAGTAGTTGAATGTTCATGACGAAATCCAAACTGCTCTGGTAAAAAAATTGAATTCTCATTTATATGAGTCATCATTCTTAACAAGATAATTTTTTCAAAAAGTTTACTGATAGAAGAAAGTAAGCTAATTGGGCGATAACTTGATGTTTCTGCTGGGTTTTTATCAGGTTTTAGGATAGGAATTACTTTAGCGTTTTTCCATCTTTTTGGGAAGTAAGCTAATGAAAAACACTTGTTGAAAATTTTAACCAGGAGTCTCAAGGCAACATCGGGAAGATTTTTAATAAGAATATTAAAAATTCCATCATTACCAGGAGCCTTCATGTTTTTGAGTTTCCTAATAATTGATTTAATTTCATCAAAATTCGTCTCAAAAATGTCATCGTGTGATAACACTTGGGTTGAAATATGATCATACTTCAGTGAGACTTCATTTTCAATAGGACTCACAACGTTTAAATTAAAATTGTGGACACTCTCGAACTGCTGAGCTAGCTTTTGAGCTTTTTCACCATTTGTAAGAAGTATTTGATTTCCTTCCTTGAGAGCAGGAATTGGTTTCTGAGGTTTCTTAAGAACCTTAGAAAGTTTCCAGAAAGGTTTAGAATATGGTTTAATTTGTTCAACTTCTTTAGCGAAATTTTCATTTCGCAAAAGAGTAAATCTATGTTTAATTTCTTTTTGTAAATTCTTAACTATGTTTTTCATAGCAGGATCACGAGAACGTTGATATTGTCGTCGACGAACATTCTTCAACCGAATGAGCAGTTGAAGATTGTCATCGATGATAGGAGAATTTAATTTAGTTTGAGCTTTGGGAACTGAAAGATTTCTAGCTTCGATAATATAATGATTCAAATTATCAATTGCTGTGTCGATGTCCGCAGAATTTTCTAAAATAGTTTCATGATCCACATGATTTTCAATGTGAGATCTGTAATCCAACCAATTAGCTCTATGATAGTTGAAAATAGAACTAATTGGATTAATTATAGCTTCGTTGGAAAGTCTGAATGTTACAGGAAGATGATCTGAGTCAAAATCAGCATGAGTAATCGGTTCACTACAAATGTGACTTTGATCTGTTAGAACCAGATCAATTGTAGACGGGTTTTTCACGGAAGAGAAACAAGTAGGATTACTGGGATGAAGAACTGTAAAGTAACCAGCTGAGAGTTGATTATGAAGTATTTTACCATTACTGTTATTTTGCCTACAATTCCACTGGACATGCTTAGCATTTAAGTCCCCTATTACGAAAAATTTCGATCGATATCTTGTAAGTTTTTGCAAATCGCCTTTAAAGAAATTTAATTGTTCGCCGGTGCATTGGAATGGCAAATATGCTCCAGCGATGAAATAAATTCCATGAATGGTTTCAACTTCGATTCCCAAGCTTTCAATAACTTTAGTATTGAAAGAAGGTAAAATTCGATGTTTAATTTGCCGTTGGACAAAAATGGCAACTCCACCACCAATTCCAGTAAACCTGTCAAATCGATGAACCACATAATGTGGATTACTTTTCAATTTTACATTTGGTTTAAGAAAAGTTTCTGTCACAATGGCAATATGAATTTTGTGAACTTTGAGAAAATTATAAAATTCATCTTCACTCGATTTCAAAGATCGAGCATTCCAATTTAAAATATTCAAATAATTATTTAACATCACTGTTAAATTTTAAATTCATTATAATATTATTTGCAAATTTCCATCCGATTTGAAATGCTTCAAAAAGTGATGAAGTCGAATTCATTTGGATGATCATTTGAAAAAGTTGATCTTGTAGGTAGATCATTTTATTTTCAGTTATATCGCCTAAATCGACTTCATTTAAAGAAGCGAATGGCATTGAAGGAATATTTGTAGGTAGACTGCCATTAGAAGAAGATGATTTGGCCGGTCTACCTATTAATAAATTGTTTTCGTTAGAAGAAGAACTGCAAGGCGGTCCTGTGTTTTGATTATTTACATTAGAAGAAATAGGAGATAGATTTCTACCTAATATACCAGCATAACTGACATTAGAAGAAGATGATGACGAGGTCGATCTACCTGTCAATAAATTGTTTTCGTTAGAAGACGAATTGGCAGGTGCCTTAGAAGAATTTTCAGGTATATTCTGTAAATTTAAGGTCGTTGATTTGACTTGTTGTCTAAGCGAACGAGCGTTTAAAATTTTTTCCCTGACAGGACATTTCAAATAATTGGATTTATGATTTCCATTGCAATTTGAACATGAAAATTTATCAGTGGTTTCATTCATTGGACAAACGTCTTTCGAATGCGATTTACCACAATTCAAACACCGTATATCCATATGACAATTTTTGGTTCCATGACCGAAGCCTTGGCAACGACGACATTGCGTTAAGTTAGCAATACGATTATGCCGTTTATAATGTCCCCAATGAATTTTAATGTGGGAAATGAAACGTACTTTTTCTAAAGTTTTCAAATTGTTTACATCACTTCGATTGAAGTGTATTAGGTAAAGTTCATGGGAAATTCCAGAGCGTGGTTTAGAAGTACCATTCGCTCTTTTTTTCATAAGTATTACTTGGGAAGGGGCAAAACCAAGCAATTCTTTTAGTTCATTTTTAATTTCATCAATACTTTGATCATTTGATAATCCTTTCAAGACAGCCTTGAAGGGTCTGTCTGATTTTATATCATATGAATAAAATTTATGAAGTTTTTCGGACAAATATCGAATAAGACGTTCGTAATCTTCCAATCCATCCACCAAGACTCGACATTCTCCTCTTCGTCCGATTTGAAATGAGACTTTTACTTCCGGGAGAAAAGTAGAAAGCTCAGTACGGAATGCTTTGAAGTCGGAAATCATCACCGTCACTGGTGGCATAGATTGATGTTTCTTCCCAGAACGACAAGCGTCCATTTTGGGAATTTTTGAAGAATTTTCTTCTATGTCGCTACAATCGGATTCAGGAAGAATCTCGTAAATATTGTTAGACGGCATAGGATCAGCGGAAGGGAAATCCGTCCGTTGTCTTTTATTTTTACATTCAGATTCTATAAGATCGTGAATGTTATTAGAAAAATGTTGAATAACGGATTGTGATTTATTCCGTATTGAATTATTTTTAGCCTTAGGCTTGTTGCCTTTCCGGTTGGACGCAGGCATTTTTGAAATTAATGAAATTTTAAATTAAATTAACTAGGCTAAATTAGTCTTCGATTAGACTCCTAGCTAGCCTTAAAAAAGGCTGATTAATTTCTTAGTCACTCTAATATCACTCTTTGTATCACTTAGTCACTCTAATATCACTCTTTGTATCACTTAGTCACTTAGTTAGTGATTCAGGTAGCCTTGAAAAAGACTGAAGCCTTGAATCAATGAAACTCTAGGTAGCCAGAAAAAAATTCCAGGAGCCAAGAGCTATACGCGTGCGGTGCGAACGACTGTTCAACACCGACTGATGAAGTACCAACTTTCAAAAGACTATGTATAATTTTCATGACATTTCGATTAGTCAATAAAAAGTGACAGCCATTTAAGTGAAGCTACTTTTGTAATTTTCAAAACAAGAGATACATAACAATTTCGTGTTGTAATTGATGCTTGATAAAAAATATCCATCGAAAAGAATAATTTATTACTGATATGCTAAATTTAAACATGGCCGTATAAACACCGATGATGGTTCTGGTCGTCCAATTTAGGTTGCTACTCCAGAAAACAAAAAAAGTTCACGAATTGGTTATATCTAATCGTAAATTGAAATTGCGTGAGATAGTTGATGCCGTAAAGATATCAGAAGGTAGTATTTACACAATTATTATGCTTGAACATTTGACCACCACAAAGTTTTTTTCAAAGTGATGCCGCGTTCACTCACAGCCGAACAATAAACAACAACGTGTTGAAAGATTCAGAGCAGTGAAGACTTCCAGGTCGGGGCGCGAGAACATACGACAACTGGCTTGTAAGACCAGCGTTCTATGCATTGAACCGCCAACTCGGGCTTGACCATGTTTACAAGTAATACATCAGATTGTTTGCGTCGATATGTGACAATCAAACAGAAATTTAGTGATGTGACAATGGATGAAACATTCATCCAACGCTTCACTCCGGAATCAAAACGACCATCAGCTGAATGGACTGCAGCCGGTGAACCACGTCCGAAGCATCCAAAGGCACAACAGTCCCAATCAAATGAAGAAGCAATTGCTGAATGTGAAGCCTATTCTGAGACAAAAGACAAATCATTCTACAAGCACTGTATGATAAGTCAGAGAAGCGTTGGAATTATTGTATTGATGAACGAAATCGAGCCTATGGGGACGGGTGTGGCGTGATGGGTAAGTCGATGCCTTTCATGTGCAGCCCACCTGGGTTCGATTCCCAACCCCGCACATAGGGTCAGAAAGTTTTTCTGGCCCGAAGTGGCGAATGACATTGAGATTAAAACCTCTATAATCGAAACAAATATGAATATATGATTTTTAGTGCACAAACTTGTTTTTCTTAGTTAGTCACATGACTTCTTGAGTGATTTGTTATAACATAATATTACCAATAATTCTTTCAATAAAAAAAAGTCATTATGGCTTGGCACCTTTGTACTAAATAAGCTCTCCAGCCCGACTGTGTTTCAAACAAAAGCATAGAAGAATGCTTTTATTATATTAAGATAATTATCGTAAAAAGTAATACGTCTACAAGGTGTGAAAAGAAGTCGTCTGCACATTTGCGATAGATAAACACATTGATGCGTGTCTTTAGACGATTAGAGTATTTATTTCATACTCGCAAAGGCCATTCGCGAACTTTTAAAGCTTCCGATCAACTTAGCAAACTGATCGTTGAAACATAAAGTACCACAATCGGTCTCAGAGTAACAACTTGGTTGGAATGAGAAATGACGAGCGTACTTATCGTTATGGCTCATTGTTATTCATACTGTCAGCGAATAATATTCCAAATCCTCCAGCGATTTGAGTGTACGAGAAAAAAAATCGTTGATAAACGAAGATCCATTGTAGTCTCCAAACAGGCGGAATACATTAACCAAAGGCTAACTCTCGCAGTCATGTGGATTCCGCGTACATGTTTACGCTCGCCCCGAGTTGATAAGCACTTTTTCGATTTTATCGTCTTTGTTTGCAGTTTTGTAATGTCGGCAACGTAGGACGATCGTTCTGCAGTCCGCATTTATTCATCTCATTCGAATCGGAAACATTTGTGAGTTCAAGCTGAAACCGGTTCTTGAAGTTGCTAGATCTTGGTGATCATTTTGGAAAATTACTAAAAGCCAGTAAGCCGAAACTTGTTTCGTTCGAGACGTCAGTTTAGACGTTACACTTCTTGTGTACAAAAAAAAGTGTCTTGCAAATAGCATTAACTTTACGTCTGCTCAGCGGATTATGTTGATCCGGGGGTTTGCGTCAGCATAATCTGCTGACGCACTGATGAGTCGAAGACGAAACGTAAACTTAATTAAATTACTATAAGTTTTTTGTGGTGTGGAATGTTTTTTTTTGTTCTGACGAGTCGTCTGTATGATTTCCAACAAATGGCATTAACCGACCTGTCATATCATATTTTTCGATTCGTCATACTACTTTTTTTAATTATATGAATTAATTAAACCCATCAAATGCTCGGTTAATTGTAATCATAATATGTAGACGTTCAGATTATCATATTTGGTAGAACTTAATCTTCAACTTATTGATGTAGACAAATTAAATAAATGGTCGCGTGACAAAATAATTCAGAAAATTATAAGTGATTCCCACGTGCCAATGCAGTAGACAATTAAAGCACACGTTCACGGCTATCCAATGGTTGTCTTCTGACCGAAAACAGATAAGATAATCTGCGCCAATCAGTCGTGTTTTGGACCGAGCCAATCCCACAAAGATAACGAAAGGCATGGCAACAAGATTCCCAACTCACGATATGGCGGTTTTATATTAGCACATTTTAGTGTACTCAAGTAATAATCGCCTGTTACAGATCGATCTATCATTTCGTTTTATCGCAACCGTTCACAAATGCATCGCCCAGCTGGTGTTGATTTTGCAACCAAGATTCAAAAAGCGACAATAATTCGAGATGCAGTGTCAGACTACTTCTTATGAACCAAGATTTTGTAAATATTTGAATGTCGAATGACGTCATCAGAGACCGGCAAACATGTTGTTTTCGGTAACCGAGGACTGATCGAAATTACTTTTTCGACTGCACCGTTCCTTTTTTAATACCGGTTTCTGTGAATGTGACCCCTAAGACGCTTTTCGGCTTAGAACTTGCTAAAATGAATGATTATTTTTCGGTCGGCTATTGCATGCTTTTGACTGTTTGACACCAATTAATTGATAAGAGTGTGATAAGGGTTACAAGTTCTCGCATGACAAATCAGACGCAGCGAATGGAAAAATCTAGACTTCTATACAAACAACTATTATTTGGGGTATAAATTAGACTAGTATTGGCAATTGATCACATGGTAAGGTGGATAACAATTCCTGCCTTGATCACAGGTTGTTGTTGAATCATACTGAATAACGTGACGTATCAGCTAATCGATCGTATAAACATCGGTCACACAGTCACAGTGAGAATCGGACAGGCCTCTTTACGTATAGTTTATTTATTTAGAACAGCCCGGCGACCGGTTGGGAAGCACTACTAGTGGATAACAAATGCATCACTGCCGTGTGCCAGACAAACAGAATGAGAATACAGCACACAACTGACAACCTTTGAGCTTAGCGACTACTGCGAAAAGTGTATATTTAGAAGGTTATTTTCGATTAAATGTGCATTAGGTGAAGTGGTCACGTGGAATAAGTGAGAACTTCTAGTGAAAATTAGTAGTAACAGTAGTAGTAAGAAAATCCTTTACATCCAACAATAAAGCTTCAGGACGTAACCATTCTAGTAACTCAACATTCAAACTTGGGATAATGACATTATTATTAGTAATGAATTTTTTTTAAACATTACACAGAAAATTGTCTTGATTTAAATTTATACGAAGACTGTGGCATTTTCTATAAAGAACATGTAACTTTTAAAGGTGATAAGCTTGTTGAATGATAATGTAAATCATGTTTAATCGGTTAGAGTATTTAATTTTATTTGACTACACGAAACAATTTGTGTTATTCGAAAAAACAAGCGATATTTCTTCGGTTCTAATTGCTTAATGATTGATTGAGCTATTCCACTATTGCTTTATTAATATTCATCGTTTGATAAATTACCATTTAGTGGTAATGAAATGAGTCTTGATTTTGAATTTTGTTGTGCTGATTATGGAATTTAAAGTTGATTTATGAATCAACTACTACAGAAGACACAAAATATACACGCACAGACACACGTAGCTTGACGTTTTGCCAGGTAATCAGGTTAAGTTATAATTTTGATCAGAATGTTTGTGGTAAGATCAAAACGTTTATGCTCATGAAATTTATATAAAATAATAACAACGAACTGTGGTCAGTCAAGGACAAGAATAATTCAACTATCTATTAATATCCGAAAGGAAAAAAACCTCATATTTTATTCGATTTTACAGAACACGCGCGAAAAGAAGGAAAATTTTCCTCGCGATTGCATAATCGGTGACATTCTCATCGACACCTACAACAATCGCCGTCGTAAATACAATCTTCACGACCAACCACCGCACTCGTCTTCTGTTTGGGGTTATTTGCTTTGGTTTTATGGTAGAAAATGGCTTGCGAAAAATGTCTGAGTAAAAGAAGTACATAAAAAAACACTCACCTCCCTTAGTCGGGGTACGATGTGTGCAATGCTGAGCGCGGTATCCGGTGATCAGTTCGTAGTCACCGGAGTCTCTACGAAGTGGAAATGCAATCTCAATAATATGGTCACAGGGCTGCATCAGCATTAGAATTCCTTTGACTTTCTTCTGCTTTTCCTCTAAAGAGGCACGACCTTTGATGCTGTCGACCATTTTCTCCTCGCCAATCTGACAAGCACGATGAAAAAAGTATTCGACCATGTCGAAGAAACGAGGATTCGCTGCTGTGGCCACATCTTTGAGTCGGTCCGGAATTTGATGTTGGGATGAAGAACTGTTACGAAGAGGCTGCTGCTGAATACTACCGACAGTTGCCGCTTTTACCAGGGTAGACACTTCCTGCTTGAGAGCGGTGCTCTTGGCGATCGTTTTCAATTGGAACATTTTCACTCAGCTATTGCAAAACACCGGGTGGGTCGAGAAATTAAGGTTTCGATTAGCTGAATGCAGTATTACATTAGTTAATTTTTTTTTGCACGGTCCTGTTTATCGTGATTACTGCTCTAATGTTATTATTATGATCATTGATTCCAATCACAAAATTCTCATAAAACGAGTATGCTTTACAAAAGAAGTTAAATAATCTGGAAGCAAAATACTTCTGATTTGATTTGTTGCATCAACGAGACTAGAAATCCAAAATGTAAATTCTATTACTTTTGAAAAGTGTATGCGCATTTTTTAGCATATATAACTGTACTGTAGAGAATTCCTTACAGCAACTTCGCAAAAAAAAACTAAAGTTTTGAAATATTTGGAAAATCCATTCTTTACTTTAGTTCTAAGCATTCCACTACCTTTTTTTTCTAATTTTCAGCACACTTCCAATGATTCTTCCTTTCACTATATATCATATACTATAACGTAAGAAGGAAGAACGACAGACGTCCAAAGGATAAAAAAATGCAATAGAAATCTAATGGGAACAAGAACTAGAAGACTGTTCGCGCACCAAAAAAAATGCTACTACAGTACTCTTCTCTCACTGTTCGAAGCAAACTGCTTCTTGTCGAACACTAGCAATAGAACTGGATTGATCGCCGCTCGGGAACGGACTTGGCAGCGGATGGATCGAGAGAGCGATTTTATGCGAAAAGCGCCCATATTTACAGCCAAATTCGTTTGCACCGGTGACACAAACACAACGGTAAACACGTGAACCGCTCACTACTGCTTACGCGGCTTCTCGGTCGATACCGTTGCACGCTGACCGGGCGGTGGAAGGAATCTTCCTTTATTACCGGTCGACTAACGAAAGTGAAATAGAAGACAAATAATATGTTCTCACTCACTCTCTACAGTCTCAGGTGGTTTGTGCGTTTTGTTTACATATGGTCACATTATTGCCACGACACGACAGACCATGCGAGCTGTTGAGCGTAGTAGCGTGTTAATTTGTAGAGTTAGCAATGTTATAAAAGGGTTTCATTCATTCATTTTCACCAATCGCTGCGCTAATTCTCTCGCTACTCTCTTCTCTCACAAATATTGTTCATTTTCAGTTAGCATGACGATCAGAGATGCCATTTATACAGATTTATCTGTATTATACAGATTTTTACATACGCATACAGAATACAGATTTCCTAAATTTAATACGAATCTCCTAAAAAGCAAAATAAAAACTTTTTCGTATGAGCAATCTATTAGTATTTGATTGCAGTGACGAGAATCAAAGTCTTGGTCTCATTGAATCTACAATTGTACAGCCATAATTAAACATCTTTTAACATCATTTTATTGTTGAAACTTAATTTTATTAGTGAATACAGATAAATACAGATTTTTTATAGAGAGTAATGCAGATTTCCTATGAAAATATCTGGCATCTCTGATAGACAAAACTTCACATTTGTTTTTAGGAGAGAATGAATGGGAATAGATGAGCCAAAGGGATTATTCTACACTGAAAAATTTCCCCTGCCTTATTTTGTCTGAATAATGATCAACAAATGGATGCCCGTATCAAAATTAACCATTGATTTTACAAGAGAAACAATTGGTAAACAGTCAATGTTATTGGTTTCAATACATTTTATTGTATTTCAATTAACAAGAAATATAGTTTTTCGGCAACAATACAATATAAATAAGTGTTTTAATTTGATTGTGTAAATTGAAGTGAAGATGAAAAAATATAAAAATTTCTGTTGTAACGCGTGGAATTTTCCGGTGATTATTTTTGAGATAAAGTAAAATATGTTTCCGAAACGCAAAACTGGTAAGATGATTCTTTTTTATATTAACAACCCGTTCGTAATTTATATATTTTAGCTCAAGTAAGACGCGTCATTAAAAAGGGAAAAGAACGCGCATGTGATGATGGTCCAGAAAGCGTTCGAAAACAAGCCAAGCTCCGTAATCAAAATTACGTTAATGAAATAGTAAGTTTTTAATAAATTGTTTCCAATCCAATGATTGAAGGCGAATCAAAATGTAAATTTTAGCTTGGAACGATAATGACCGAAGTAAATGGAGATTTACTCTCCATAAGTGGTCTCACCTTCGTGCCAGTAACTATGACCAGAAGTTTGGCAGATATTAACAGTGAGAACTCTTTTGATCCACTAGATTTGAGCCAAAACGAAAATTTTAAGCAATCATTTAAGGAGGACAGAAAACATTCAATAAATAATTCTCATGCGAATAAAAATTCTGCGGATGACACTGAAATCCATGGCCATGTTATGAATAGATTGGCAATCACAACATCAGCGGAGCTGCATGCAATTGAATCGAATAAATTTGATAATGTTTCGGATGGTTTTGTCGAAAGTAGTCAGCTTTCATCTAGTTTAACTAGATATTCAAATTCAGCCAAAAAGTTCAGGAGTTTGGCCACACCGGTTAAAGCTGGTGTAAATATCAATGCTTTAGAAGGATGCTCTCAATCAAAAAGACGTGAAAATTCAAAGCACGACCCTTTACCAGTTAATTTTGATATAGACTCTATATCAACTTCTCCAACAAGTATTATTCTCAAAAAAATAGCTGAAGATGTGAGATCTAATGGACAATGCATTGTCGCATCGAATTTAAAGTCTGCGGAAGTAATCGATAAATCCAATGTATCTGACGAAAATTCCTGTCAGTTCAATGTTTCTGTCAGTCAGAGGGTACATGAAGACTTATATCGAATCAAATACTACGATTTACTGGATAACTGGTTGTATTTGCTAATTCTGAAACTAAAACAGCTCAATCAGACCCACATGCTAAATTGGTAAATATAATTTGTGTACTATTTCCTGTTTTTCACCCGTTATTTATTGATAGACATTCACAACTGATCCTGAAATTTATATAACTGTTCAACAAATCAAAGAAATCAATCTAGCTTTCAAAACTGACATTGCGTTTGGACAGAATATGGCACTTTTCCTTTATGGAGCAAAAAGATTACAAACCCTGTCTGTGTCTGGTATTGCTACCAATCGCTTCAAAAACGCTGCGACTCGTCCTGGAATCTCCAGTGCCTCTCTTCCATGTTTGAGCAGCTCGCCTGGCAGTTGGTCATTGACCGCAGCTTCGTTGTTCCTCAGATTATCGATTTCCCCACTTGTCTTCGAACTTGTTGCAACCGGATTGAATCCTGTGTCGTATTCTGTATTTTGAGTTTCGCTATTCAGATGCTCATCGTAGTACTGGCCACACCGGTCGATTCCAAAACTATTGCAAGCTCCAATTACTCCAACTATTAAATCATGAATCTGTACATATGAATTTCTATGATCACTCGAATCACCGGAGATCAGTTGATTGCTACAAACTTTGTAGGGTTTCGAATATCGAATCGATGTATTGATGCGAGTGTATGTGTGAGTGTGTATTTAGTTGCGCAAATAAATATTATTACTCAGAACTAATAAAAGTTATTTTCATTGACTTAAAATAGACGAAAATGACGAGAAATAAATGTTTCGCTAGCAAATTATGAGAACGAGATCCATGTCCATTCAAAGACAAAAGCGGAAGAGTAATTTCAAAGTCGAGTTCTTTCTTTCGTTTTCCCTTTCAGTCATTTTCGTATACTGTGCAGTGTCGATATTCAACCGAATCTTCGAGAATCGATAATGACAGAAAGCGATACACAATGATTTTTACCTGTTGGTGCTCGTATCTATAGTAGTTTAGGTTTCCAAAGAGATTCTGGGGTGTAATTATTTCGATTTATCATAGTTTAGATACTCTCTATAGACAAACATCACAGATTTTCAATATATCGATGAAAGAATGAGAATTGAAATTCGACTGATTCTCCCTGCAGTCGTTATTTTGATTTCGTTTTGTCATAAGTGAAGCTGGCATCGATATTCTCTTTTGCTCTTATGAGAGACGGAAATGCAGATTCGTTTTTATTCGTTTGTTTTGGATGCGATCATTTACAAAGACTGTAAAAAACGAATATAAGGCTGTTTGATTGGATTCTTTCATTGAGAATGCATGTCAATTTTAAGCTCTGTTATTATTATTTTCGACTGTTTGTTAAACAGAAATGCAATTCTGTTGCCTTGTCTACCTAACCCAATGTAGTTATGTTCATAGCCTTGTTCAGAATCAAGTTGTAAGAGAAGCAAACAAAATGCGTCCGAAAGTTTTTTTTGTTATTATTAACTATCGACTATTGACGATCATGTTGTGAAGTCCGTTTATAGCACTGTTTCCAAAAACAGATTTGTCCCGATGTTGTGTAAATCCTTACGAATCTACGAGTTTATGTTACTGTGTGAGGTTTCCAGAAAGATTGTTAATTATGGTCGTAAGCATTGACGTTTCGATTAAAAATTATGGTGGTGTGGTTTCTATCCTCTACAGTCGGTATGATGCCGTAAAAATCAGGGGGAGACGCCGCACTTCCCTTATAAGCCCTCCAATAAGATATTGTAACTCAAATGAAAACATAATATGAAATAAATAAAATCAAAGTTTTTCTTTGTTGTACTATTTTGACAATTCATTTGTATTATAAACAAATTATATATTAATGTGAATTTTTCAATATGCATCAGAATCCTTCAACTTTTAATAACAATAAGTAAAGTTCTGATTTGATGAATAGTTTTTGAGAAATGTCGAATTTTCAAAAAGGTGTTCCATCTCATCCGGAATTACACTACTTGATTTAACTTTGTTTAGAGTATGTAGGTCCTAGTATTTGAGTCAAAAGAAATAAGCGTGTAGAAAATTAAAATGCATCATTCCAGAACGAAGAAGAACGGGTTTTCGATCCGAAAACAACCATATTGAAGTTTATGCTGAAGTGTCATTTATGTGCCGTGATCATCGCGATGAACTGATTTGTTTTCGAATGTTTCTCATAAAAGTGTGTTCACAATATTTACTAGTAAATTTTGTTCCAATCTTTTATTCTACAGTTTTTTGAGTATTGGAAAGATAAAAATGTCCGTATCGTGGGTGGAGCTACGAGGTTTGTATGGGAAGTACGTCAAATGGGTCTCCAGCAATCCATCAGCGCTTGGAGATGTAGAAATGACGGTGAAATGGTTATCATATTTTATTGCCGGTTAGTTATCTCATGAAAGTACAGTACAGTACAGTTCCATTTCACGTTTGAATTACTTGAAATTCTAGGCAAAATCAACAAATCTTCCGCGGCATCCGAATTGGTTTATTCGTTATCCAATCTGCTTGTGTTTTACAATGATCGAATCATTGAAAAAGCCAATAATTCCATCGTGTGTGCAGAATCTGGACCAGTAGCAAGGCAAATCAAGATTATTCTCACTACATTGGAGTATTGTGAAGTTTTCATTGAAATGTCTGCTCATAGAGTGTGGGGTTCGAAAGGACGATGGTTTTTTATAGTCGTAGTGCAGACAATCAAGTAAGTAATTTTGTGAATGTTTACAAGCAGTATAATTGAAAAATGAATGATTGGTATCCGTACTACTTCATGATGAATACTGTTTTCTAGGTGCCTTGGTCGTTTAGCTCTCACGATGTTCTGTCGGAACAATATCGTTAACAACCCGCCCATACCGGTATTGGATAGACGAAATCTGAACGACGTTCGACAGACAGGAAATGTGTCATTCCAAAGCGAGGGTGAGACTGTTGTGTTGAAGCGCTCAGGGCGAGTATTGCGGAAAGTGGAAGGAGCACCGCCTGTTATGGCTCGTAACTGGAAACCGCTTAAACATGAAAATGTCATACAAGTGGTCCAGTATGAGGGACGTTTCATTCGTACTGCCGAACTGATGTACATTCTAAAGCCGCTGATACATTTGGCTTGTATTCGGAAGTACGGTTTGAAAAGTTGGAAATCATATCTGGTGCCAATGGCTATAGATGTTGCTAGGTAAGACTTCACATTTGGTGTAGATATTCAACCATTCATATTCTTATTTTTCTTCTCAGCTTGAGAATCTACTATAGAAATCGTGAGGACCTGTCCAAAGAGCAAAAGCAGGAACTTTCTCGTCGCTGTGTTTCGATGCTACTTTATCTGATGCGCTCACCATTTTACGATAAATATAGCAAGGACAGAATTGCTGGCTTGCTTAACAGAATTGGCAAAAACGTACCATTGACGGGAACAATTACTAGCTTGATTTTATCTTACATTCCGCACTGGCAGGATACCTATTTCTATATGTGGTCAAGTTAATAATCCATTTGTGGCTGTGGTGGACAAATATATTTTAGAATTTAATAACTATAAGTTATTTGTTGAATTGGAAATGGATGTTTTGTATTAAGTACGGCAACGATGGGTTATTTTAAATTTATTAGTATTTTTAGCGCTGTGGTTGCGAGCCGTGGAAATAAAATTCGGTAAGAACAATAGATGCTAAAAACGAGTGTTTCAATTTCATTTAAACCCAGTATATGCCATAATTTAATCCAATCAATTGGTTCTAATCAAATCTCAGTATATGCATATGCTCTTTACTCTTGATTTACAGTGACATAACCGTTGTTAGTTAGGTACATACCCACATGACTGTGGGAGCATGCAAACGACGAAAACCACATCGAAGCAAAAATCTAAATTCTCAACTGTCCTAATTGAATAAATTGATCGTTTAACATAGATAGGGGTCAATCAGTTTATGAAACTCGTCTTCGGTTCTGTCTAGTTCTGATTGAATTGGATTACAGTTCAGACATCTGATGAATTTCAAACAAGTTTTACATATTTTAATTCAACCAGTTCGCTTAGCACTGCTTTGAGAGGCAAGAACTTTCGTTTAAATCGCATACTTCATCAATCTCATCTAGAAAGCCATGCGGATGTAAAAGTTCATTTGAGTAGCACAATATATAATGTCTGGGGGAACGGGTATAGCGTGATGGGTTAGTCGATGCCTTTCATAGGATCAGAAAGTTTTTCTGGCTCGAAAAGGCGAATGACCTTAGTGTTAAAACTTTAATAATCGAAAAAAAATCGTCTGGGTTAAGATAAATTTAAGTGGATAATAATAATTTGTCTGCAATTTTGTGCAAGTGCTATTTTGAACTAGTTTACTCAACATTAATTAAGCAGGTGTCAAGAATATTGGGAAGTGTTACGATGAGTAAAATATTTGCGAAAGAATATGCTCTGTGTCTATATTGAAAATTTACTTCATCCATATCTCCACCATAAAAAAGAACAAAATAAAGACAAATAACAATAGGACACTGTCAATTCCATAGAATGGCAACGTTTGAAAACAAAGTCATCCGAAAGTGCAGTTTTGTTTTGTCTTTTTATGAATGCAAATTTTCGACTGTTTGTTAAACAGAAATGCAACTCTGTTGCCTTGTGTACCTAACCCAATGTAGTTATGTTCATAGCCTTGTTCAGAATTAAGTTGTAAGAGAAGCAAACAAAACGCTTACGAAAGTTTTGCACCAATACTGAGTGCAAATTAAAATGCGGCTTGTTTTATTCGGAATGCTCGTGTTATAATTCGATCAATATAAAATTTAGATAAATCATCAGATCATACTAACTAGTGATAATTTTTTTTTCATATATACTGTCCTGGGTCATGTACATGTACTGTGATTACCAGAGATGCCAGATATTTTCATAGAAAATCTCTATTACGTTGAATGAAAAATTTGTATATATCTGTATTCACCAAAAAACCGAATTTTGTATGATGAAAATAAGATAAGGTAATGTTATTCCAACATTTCTTGGTTTAATAATGAGAAATTCAATAATAAACGACAAAATTAAATTTTCATTAAATTTTTATCAACAATCTGAATCAATTAAAAACAATTTCGATTTCATATAATTTCATAATTTTGTCTTGGTAAGTTGATGTTGGATCTAAGCGCTCAACTTCAAATACCTACACCATTTAAGGATGTTCAGATCAGTTTGTTATTTGCCCATTGATTACGAAGCTTTTTCTCGTCTCGAGCTACCGAAGAGAGCTCAGATGAAAAAAAAATTTCTTTCCAATTTTATAGTGAAATCTGTATAAATCTGTATTAAGTTGAGAAAATCTGTATTCTGTATGAAATCTGTATGCGCATGTTAGAATCTGTATAATACAGATAAATCTGTATAAATGGCATCTCTGGTGATTACTTCCAGTTCTCGAATATCCGAAAGCTAACCTGGAAGAAAGTGTCAACATGATCATAAAAAATACACTAGCCATGCTAATACGCTAAGAACTTACTAGGTAGTCTGATAAAACCTAATGGAATGTGGTCCCAGCAGGCCCGTGCGCAGGAATAATCCATGGGGGGGGTTTCAAGGGGAGAGGGGGGTGTCCAAAAGACGAAAAAGCGCCTCATCCACTATATTGCCAATGTAAAACAAATTCTGACAGGCTCGTGCGCAGAAATCCTTAAAGAGGGGGGGGGGGGGGGGGGGGGTTCAAATTATGTCAGTTTATAAATTGATAAAAAATTGATAAAAAATATGAATTGTCAAGTTATTTGCACTTTAATATAATAAGTACTCCATTGTTCATGAAACTTAATTTTAAAAAAATTCTTCATGGGGGGGGTTAAAACCCCCAAAACCCCCCCCTGCGCACGGGCCTGGGTCCCAGTCTCACAAGCTTGTAGTCGTACGCTTGAGCCTCGACATAGAAGAATTCGTAGTGTAAATAGGATCCTAACAATTGTTAAGAACCGGACTGACCGGAAAATGCCATAAAAGGATTGTAACACCAAGGCTTTGTTCTGATTTAAGCGGTGTCAAGAATTTCCGGTCGTGATGAATATTTGAGGGATTTAGCTATGATAAAAATGCTGTATTTCAAACGGTTACATAAGTATAGAATATCAGTCGTTAGTTATTGTGTTTCTAGAAACTTAAATTCTGCTTGCTTAAATGACCTTTGTCACGTCTCATCTTTTCGTTCTATATCTTCACATCCTTGCTCATCCTAGAGTACTATCATTTTATGACGAGTTTGCGCACATTCTCGTTACGAAGTACCACGTTTCACCTGTATCTCTGAGAAGGGCCATGTAAATTACTCTGGGCAATCAACTACCAAGAAAGTTTTGAACATTCGATAACTCAAAGAAGTAAAAGTTTTCGTGTTTTGCTTTTCTCATATAGAAAGGTTATGCAATTATTGTAAACACCGATTTTTCAACCGAAATATCCGAGATGGGTACTTTTTGCCTTTCTCATACAGAAAGGTTATACAATGGGCTGGGGTCCACTAGGAGATTGATAGTACCTATTAGCTCTCTCCAGACAGTACCAGCCTAGATGGTGTGTGGAATCCGGCGGAAGAAATTAACCAAGATTAGATCCACTGGGTTCCTACTTCCATGTCGTAAAAGGCGACAATTGCAGGAGTTTCTTTTTCCTTTCAGTTATCAGATATTTTCAATGTTTCACTTCTGATTACTCTATTTTACCAAATTATCTCTTTATTCAACCTATCAATTTTCGTCTAGCATCGGAGAAAAGTTTTATTTGGAATGTTTTCTTCTTCCATGTTTTTGATTGTCTTTCAGGATTCTTAATTTAATGATAAAAATCAACTATTGCACAAATCAGTTGATATTACAACATTAATAACAGAGATAACATATATCGGTATATTGAATACATAGTAAAAAAACACTTGATATTAATATTTCAAACAATAAATTTGCCCAGATCAACCGTGAAATCTGTTGATCTTTATTTGGTGGTTTAAAATGATTTTATAACAACTGTTTAGAATATGTCAATGCAATGAATCAACTATTTTGTCTAAATCCTATTCACTCGTTTATTTTGTATCACGAAATTTCATTTATAAAAAATAGGGAAGTTTTTATTCTTTACGCGATAGTATTGCAAATTTTTCTTCAGTTTCCTCGAATAAGAGCTGTGAATCAAGACTTCCCGGGACTTCAGTATAGGATATTGTTGAAACGCTCACTCGGGAAGTCAGTGAGTTTAGTGGTGCATCCGAGCATCTTGAAACCAGAACATACTGAGTCGCGCGCGAATAATACCAATACTGACACTTGTGGAGTGCGTAGTAGTATATACGGCATCTGGTAACAACAAGTGTTGGACTAACATCCCTTCCCATTCCTTAGACGATCTACGTTCGGGCCTGGCCGGCGCCGGTACTGATCAATGAATTCTAGGATTACCAGAAAATGTACATTGAAGGATGATTTACCAGTCCCAGGTCAGATCATCTAGAAATTCCCTGTACAATTTCAGCTAATCCCGATCAGTAACGGAGTAGCAACCAGGGGTGGTCGCTCAAGCTCAAGCTCATACAGAAAGGTTATACAATCACTGTGAAAACCGACTTTTCAACCGAGGCCCGGAGGGCTAAATGTCATATACCATTCGACTCAGCTCGACGAACTAAGCAAATGTCTGTCTGTGTATGTATGTGGGTATGTGACAAATAATGTCACTCGATTTTCTCAGAGACTGCAGAACCGACTTTCACAAACTCGGATTCAAACGAAAGGTCTTATGATCCCATAGATCG
This sequence comes from Malaya genurostris, assembly GCF_030247185.1. Lineage (NCBI taxonomy): Eukaryota > Metazoa > Arthropoda > Insecta > Diptera > Culicidae > Malaya > Malaya genurostris. The sequence goes on along the minus strand of NC_080570.1, from coordinate 72,625,486 downwards.
CTTTTGACTTTTATCTCGATCCGACATCCGGTTCCAAAATTACAAGGCAATATGTGCAAATCTATGAGATTCCGACTTCCGGTTCCGGTATTACAGTGCGATTAGTAAAAATTTTCAATTACGTGAGTATTTTTTCACAAGCGATGGCGATACGAGGTGCACATTTTTATAAAATTCACTGGTAAATTCATCTAGTTGGCAGATCTTGTTATTGATGGATATATAAATCTACTTTGGGACTACTAGTGCCCGGTTTCCGCATCGGTTCTACCGATTTTCACAAATCATGATTCAAATTAAAGCTCCCAGGGTCTTTAATGACACTGTGCAATTTCATCTAGGTCCGACTTCCAGTTCAGAAATTTAAAAAAAAGTATTAAAACTTTTAAAATTTAACACAAAATGATGCAAAATCGGTGTGCGTCGATACGTGCTGGTACACAAGAAGAAGAAAACTCACCCACCTAGCATGCTTTGTTCATTTTTGTATAGCGTGCAGGGTTGCCACATTTAAATCTATATTAACTTGACATAACTGTTTACAAATTCAAAAGGTTATGGTAGTTTACACCAAAGAAATTTTTTGATTTTATTCAAGTTTGAAAAAGAAAATCTTGACAGAACTATCTAGTGATAAAAAACACAAGTAATATGAGAAAGGTACCATTACACCACTAGGTGGATTAAAAAAGGTTTTTATTTGCTAATTTCAGTAAGACCGTTCGCTTTCTCGTTGCCATCAATCTCTCTGTGACCAGGGACCCAACAAATGGTGGTTGAAGAGTCATAAGAAAATTCAATGGTTTCTATGAATGGATGCTGATCCACCGAATTTAAGAGCCGAAAGGACCGATAATGAGTCTGAGAATATAACGACGGCAAGGTGTTCTGGTTCACTGGAAATGGTCGTGGCTATGGCCATGGCTTCGGCTGAGAGTATAGAGCATTGTGAAGGGAGCCGAAGTGTGAGTCTGGTTCTGATTCCGCTCACTCCGATTCCCACCCTACCTTTGTCCTCAGAGCCATCGGTAAAGATTTTTATATGATTCCAGTATTTTTTCTCGACTAACTCTCGGTATTTTAATTGTGGAAGTATCGCTAGCTTTGACAGCTGTCGATAAGGAAATATTTATGTTTTAGCCAGAGTCCGACCACACGCGTCCTCTCATTTGGCGAACGGAGACATGTTTGTCCTGTCCTGTTAGATTCCAGAAAGGAATCTAATTTTCGATTCTAGAGAGCAATCCTAGGGCCTTTTATATGAGCTTCACTTGCAGCATCCCAATCGAAAGGTAGTATACCAGCCTCCACGCAGGTTGTATGAATGGGGATGCTAGAGAGTAATCCTGATGCGTATCGTGCGGTACCATGATAAAGCGGTAATAATACGTCATAAAGACCGTGCAGGTCATAACAGGTAATTTCTAGACCATAGTCAATTCTACTGCATATGTGAGCTCTGTTTATGGTAAGGGTGTTAGTTCGGTTAGACCGTGGGTGTTAGGAGGTTTGTGTGTGTGTATGTATGTAACATTTTTTTGAACTCACTTTTCTCAGAGGTTATCTTTAAATGAAAGTTCTCATGGTCCCATACAAAACTCCTGAATTTCATCCGGATCCGACTTCTAGTTCCAGAATTAAGGGTAAAGTGTGTAGAAAATCTTATAGCGTCACTTGGGCTGAGGCCAGTAGGTTGCGTATAACCACGTGGCTCACTCTGCGTATTAAATTTCTCTCCATGTTCTCTCGCATCTCGATGGGCCGGGTGGTCAAGAAAGTTTTGATATTCTCGGTTACAAGTTTGACTACATCACATAAAATCCAATAAAGTTACCGCTTGTTTGGCAGCCTTTCTGAGCCGATTTTATTTCTCTCTCATGTTTCGTTACGTTACCAGGAAACTGAAGCAGAAAAAATGGCGTCGCCATAGAAATCGACATACCTTCACAAAAATAACATTCTCTTCATTTTTATCGTGACAACACCTATGTTTTTATGCACTTATCGCATTTAAATTAAATTATCTGGACATTGGTAGGATAGATTTTTGATCCATGCTTTTGAAGGCGAGATATTCAAATAACAAGTTGAAAGTTGCCGTTTTCAGCTATGCAATTTTTCCTTCAGAAAAAAGACTTTCCCGACCGCTAAAGTCAAACAATCATTCTGAAATTTCCACAGAATAATCTAAACTAATTTTCTAAGAGATTGTCAGTTGGGTTTTTTTTTATATTCGTCACCGTTTCTGAGAAAATCAGATTTGAAGCGTAAAAATAGCCCTCTAAATCACCCTAAAACACACTGGCATCAGCCCTTAAAGTGGCGAAACAAAAAACGTGAAACATCTACTAAACTGGCTTCAAAACTACTACAATTGGTAGTCAACAACCCGAGCTGGCTATCCTCGGTTCTTGGTTTTCGATTCTGGAAACACATAACAAAAAACCTAAACTGGCCCAAAACTACTTCAATCAGTAGTCATTGTCAGCAGATGGTCAAACAAAGTAATTTCGGCTTTCCTGGTTTCCGATTTTCAATTACCGACCGGATATTGCAGCCTTTTCTCGAACCGATTTCGATTATACCGGTTCCCGGATTCTGGAAAACTATTTTGAAGATCAACACATTTATATATGGGAATATGAGAAAGGCATCATTACACCACTAGGTGGATTAAAACAGTTTTTTTTAAATAACGGCCTGTCAAAGCCATCACCCTTTAAACTACTTAAGATAGTTGAGAGAAAAGAACACTCACAGTTTGCAATACTACACACTCAGAAAAAATCGAGCGAACTGAGACGGGCATATTCGAACGTCAAAATGATATAATTCAACACATGTTTCATGCATTCTGCTATGTTTTTACTGCTAAAATATGTAAGTTTACGAACCCGCGTGAATGTCACTCAGAAAAAAATTATGGATGCTAGCAGTGACAAAATATAACTTATGATGGAATTCGGCTCTTAAAAATATATCAGTATGCACTAAATATGTCATTTTTGACGCTGGAATGTGACCGATTTAGAAGACATAAAATAACACGATTTTTTCCCCTAAATTTGCAATGTATGTTTGCTACAGATTGAAGTCATTTTTGTACAGTTAAGACATTCGAGGAAACAACTATTTTCGGTCTAACCATAATACACGCAGAGAAAAAATTGTAAATATAACTAAATTTGGGTTTCTCGCAACGATTTTTTTTTGTTAAAATAGTGACAAAAGAAATCTGGTTTGATATAGAAAACATTTCTGCTTGAAACTACTAAACATGATAATCAATTTTACTCAGTGGGTTAGTTTGTTTCAAACGACATTTTGATAAAAACAACAAATATTTTACTTGTGCGTTCCTGTCAATTTCTTGACAAAGAGTTTCACAGTGAATTCAATTTGAAAAATTTGTTATGAATGAACGAACTTAAGATAAAGTTAAGAATTATTGCACTTTAAATTCACAAACATTTTAGTTGAAATAAATTACCTTAAATTTAGCTATTCTAACTAGCGCATTTGTTTTTTGAAATCATACATTTCTGTTCGTTTTTAAGAATAAAATGATTTCTTTCAAACTAATAATTTACAAGGTAGTTTTTGATACTACATTTATTTCGATTTGTATTCGTTTTAAAATTCCTGGAAAAACAATTATTTTCGATTTTGAAATTTTTTAAGACGTTTCGTCATTGCCGTTGCTAGATGGTCGATTAACATACGACAATTCGGTTCGATGCTCCACCATTCCGGCCAAAATAATGATCCAGCATCAAATAATTTATGTAAAGAAAATTTGTTATGTAATGATATACAAATTTCTAATATATTCTTAATTATCAATACGTACACTTGAATTGTTGAAAACCCCCTAGGAAATGAAAGAATGCTCTGGTTTATGCGCGCGAGAAAAAAATTACTCTGGGTTATATGAAAAACAAACTAATATGGTCCATTTGAATAGTAAACTTAGTTGTATCATTACACAAATAAGATCATAGATCAATTGAACCAAGTTTTTTCTTCATATAGAGGTATAGCAGGATTGAGTCAACAAGGACATTGCCGATAACATTAACTCAACTTTGGTTGACATGCAATAAATAGTTAGTTTATTTCAACAATAAACTTAGCCTGAACAAATATATTTTTCGTATGGTTGAACAAAAATGTTTATTCAAATCAAACAGGGATCATTGTTTTTGTTGAAGGGAGAAATTGGTTTGTAACAATCATATTCTAGCTTGAAATGAATATAAATCAAATTTAAAAAAAACTACTAACTGTTTTGTTATTTTAAACATTCCTCTAAATCGAAGTGAAGTTTTTGGCCTCTGTTTTCAGTTCTTCCGGGAACTGATAGCCAGTAAAATCAAAATGTAATTTTTTTGATAATCTGCCAACAAGATTTACAAATTAGAGAAATTTTTGCAGCTTTTTAAATGGTTTCTTCGGAACCTTGAAATTTACCCTTTGGCTTTTTTAAAGGCAATTTTCATCTATATTTTCTCCCAGGAACATGATTTGAATTTGAATTTTCCATAAGGAAACTTCAGAACATGATTCTTTGCCGTAATAAATGTGGATGTCACGAGAGCAGCATTATGTTCCTTCAAATGACATTGGCGGATCAGCTGGAAACCCATTAACCGAGGTTGGTGTTGCCATAATGAAACAAATATTGTTTTACCCACGTCTTAAATAGTTCCGGCCAAAACATTTTGCGCGGCTCAATGGTTTCCAGTTTGCTAACGCTACACGCTAAATCAATCAACGCGTTACCAAATTTAATCAATACATTTATGTAGTCGTTTGTGGTCGCTGAATTGTCCTTAGATTTCAATGGTGCAACGTTGTTAAACAATTGTGAGAATTCTTTTCTGCTACGCTTTGCTTGCAACAAGTAACACGTAATTTGCGTGGTGTGCTCAATATATCAGTGTATATTACCGCACTTAGCACGTGTATCGAGTTTGCAAACATTATTCGTTATGTATACTTCATTTAAACAGCCATATTTGACAAAGTTACCTTACCGCGTAGAATTCTCGTCTGGCGTCTGATGAGCGCCGATCTTGAAGCGCATGTGCGTTTACTGCATGAAATGTGTTTAAAGTTCGCGGGCGCGCAGCCAAAATATATGCCTCCGTGCGCGGCGCTTGTGGTGGGTCAGCTCGAAAGCCTTCACACCAGCGACTACAATTTTGTATGGTGGTTCAGTTTGTTTACGGCCGCACATCGCTACACGGAGTCCGATTCGTTGGTTCGCTTTTTTCCTTATTATTGTTTGCGTTGAGTCAGTTAGTATCGATACACATAATGGCAACGGTGGTGGCATCTGCGACAGCCGATTCAGGCGAATATAGTTCTATATTATACACAATGCACGCTACACACCACTATCTGTGAAGCGGTGAAGAACTCGGAAGCCCGCATACTTCGAGCAGCGCAGAACTTCGCAATCGAGGGAGCTCCCGGTAGCAGATCAGTATCCGACTGGCAGTGGTACGATCGAGAACAGTTTTGAAGAGTTCGCGATGTCTTGGTTTTTTTTTTATTTTTCAATAGTATAATATATATTTTCAGGCACACTGCTTAAGCTCTAAGATGCCAAGGGTATTTCCTAATCTTAATTAACGACTAACTTAAAACTAGAATAGTATCATTAGATTATGTCGTCTAGAATTTTTGAAAAAAGCTTTTAGCTGGTATTCGGCAGGTGTCGCGCGATGTCTTGGTGATTTGACGTGCAGTGTTGTGTGATTAAGAAATCGAAAAAGTGCTTAGCAGTGCGTTGAGCCGTGTGTTGTGACTGTCATATACTTAGAAGCTTTATGACACCTATAATAAAAATCATCACCTCAGTTTGTGATGCATACTTGAGTAGCTTGCCGTTCTCCGATGCTCAGATGATGCTAATAACTCCTCGACAAGGACGTCCAAAGATATTGTGAAATCGATACTGCATATGAATGCACTCAGTATTGCTGGATGCTGCAAACATCAGAGATCTAAACGCATCCAGAAGTGAATAAGGTAGTGCAGCGAGTAATTTTTGAAGTAGGGAACAAGTTCTAAAACAGGAGTGATATTTTTATTGGACTCATCTGCATGAACTATAAAAAATAATTTCTGATCCAACTTGCAAATAGCTTAGAAATTACTTAATTTATATTAACTACCAGAGCCGCCTTATGCAACCTCTGAAACAAACTTCACATACAAATCCAATGTATTACACTCGATGTAATAAATCTGACCAACAATCGGTCAGCATGAATAACCCCAAGGTGCGGGTCTGTTTGTAGGCATAGTATAAAATACACCCCACTCACTGCTAAACTTAGTGTACCATAACGATGGCAGGAACGCGGTGCTTCCTTCCTTCGTGCTAGGACCAACTGGCAATGCAGTACCATGCAGCTGGCGCCGGTCGATGGTCCATATCACACAAAAGAAATTGATTTTCAACCCAGAGTATGTGCTAAATAGTGTTTATGCAGTTATGATTCATCGATCTAATTACTCATGCAATGGTAAAACTGGATTTGAGTTTTAAACAGTATTGTTCGTTTCCAATGACATTACAGTACACTAAGAATCGATTCTCGAGCTTTGCATAATGACTTTTTACTGATTGCTCAGGAATCAGAATGTTCTTTTCCGGGGCTCGTTAGAATATTATTTTGATATCTCGGAAAAGGACATTAATCAATGAATAATAAATATACCGAAATATTTACGTTCTCCGAGACAGTGTGTTATTTTTTACCAAAATTCGGCGAGACAATAATATCAATAAAAAAACATAAAAATTCAAGTACTTTTTATATTCTCTATTTGATATCTGTTCTGTCTCCACACAGTTAAAAAAAACCCTGTGATTTTACATCTTATTAGATGCACATAAATGGAGCGTCGCAGCTCACACAAATTTACGTGGAAGAACATTTAATATTGTGTATAAAACTCTATACATGAAACTCATTGAAATAAAAAAAAGAATACTAAGAGCAACCGTCGCGCGACTTGAACCGAGAATCATTGGATAGCGAGTACGTCTGTTAATCGACCGGGCCACAGAAGCATGCATCTGCTTGGCTGATAAAAGGTGCATTTGAATTCATACAGTCGAAACCAGTAAAATTCAAGCTCATCTAACATTAATTCATTACAAATGAGATTTTCCGTCATTTGACAAATTAGGTCTTTATGAATTACACCGTATGAGGGATTAAGTCACCTGTAAAATTAAATTTTTTTTGGTGTGCAGCTAGAGACGTTGAGGAGTACTTGAAATAAATGTAAATTCAAATTGAATATTATTAAAACGCGTTACTTTCTCAACCCAATAGTTTTTGATATTATTATTTCATCAGTAAAAACACCCAATTACGGATAATTCGGAAATTCATGATTTTTTACTCTGCGCTTTTACCGAGCTAACAGTAAAAATTTGCTGAGATTTTCTGTAAATTTGGGATCGTTGAGATTTTCTGTAATTATACATTTAACCGAGATTTAGCAAAAAAAATTTCAACAGATGATTTCTAGGACTTGTTAAATAATATTTCAAATTCATGTTCGGGTTTACATATAAAACATGTAAGTACAAATCGTAAATGCAATTGTGACTCATAAAAAGAGTTAAACGGTCCGAATAATAGAAATCGTTCAAATTGGGGGCTACCCCGTTTGTATTATGACTATTTTGAATAACGCCGTTTGGTATAAAAGTTATTTGGTAAATGGCTATTTGGCATAATAATTATTTTGCATAACAGATCAACATGTTGCACAGATAAAAATATTTTGTGAATTTACATTTATTTTCATGCACATATTTGGAGCAGGCAATTGACTGGAAGGTTACGTTACAAAACTATGCGGTTTGTGAATATACAATCTTGTTCAATGAAAAACTAAATGCATTGCAATGTAATTTTACATCAACCATGGTTTAAAATCAGATTTTCGTTTCAACTGAAGTCTATTTCATAGTACTATTGGTTTACATGTCGTGTAAGTTTCATCTTTTCTTTCTGAGTGCTTAATACACATAATTTTGCGATTACTCGACTTTCAATCAACTAATAGTGATACAATCGGATACAATATCTTTGCTTCGGCTCTAAGAAGCAACACCGTAGATAAAATATTTTGAAAATAGTTCAATACTGCTGTTACAGCGACGTGAAAACTCGAAGCAAATACACCTACACAGGACAAAGTAATGAACTTTACACGACATGTACTTCAAAGATATAAAGATGAAATAGGCATCAATTGAATCACAAATTTGATTGAAAACCATCATTGATGTCAAAGTAAATTAGAATACATTGATTTTTCAACGAATTATACAACATATTTTAATTCACGCTTAGTTTTGCTTTTAAAGTAAATTGAAAAGTAATTATCTGAGGAGTAACTTTATATTCAATATCCTGCTCCAAATATGTGCGTGAAAATAAATGTAAACGCCACTGATGTTACGAGATAGTAACAGACACAGATACTAGCTATTTGCAAGTTTCACCAGTGTATCAGTTCTATCTCGTGATATTATAATGATAATGGATTTTATTTTATTTTAAAACTATTTAGTTCATTCTACTAATAACTCAAAAAAGTAATTCTTGATTGAGATTGGATTTCCACTTCTATTATTTACATGATTTGGTTATCGTTTCTTTCGCAAACTTGCCATGCGGAAGGGAGGATAGAAACGTACAAATTATTTTACTTACACAGTTCAAAATATTTGTGTGATGTTTCATCTTAAAACATGCACATAAATGGAGTATTGCAGTTTGAATTACATATCAATAAACAAATTATTCATTTAAAAAAAAAACATTTTACAATTTATGGTTGCAACAATGCTAAAAATTGGCTGTAATATAGTTTTCGAAAACCTATTTCTAATTTATACATTAATTAACAATATCAATCATAAAAATGAAATTATTCAGGACTATTCGCTATTCTATCTAATTTATTACAACTATTGTTATAAATTTCTACTTTCGGACTTCTGTATATATATATATATATATATATATATATATATATATATATATATATATATATATATATATATATATATATATATATATATATATATATATATATATATCAAATTCAAAAATAATTGTGATACACACGTTTCAAAATCTGTTACGATTTTGATACTGCTAGAGTCTTTTTTGGTATGATTTATGTTATTTGAACCGCTTACCAGCCAAAAATATTTCAATCGCAGTTTGAATTACATGAATTGTTACAAAATATTTTTGAAATAAATTACTCCAGTTGTTATAATTCAGTTATTACAATCTGATCGGGTTGGATTTACTAACCGAGTGTAAATTACAGTCGTTCTCAGTTACATTTACTCAAATATTACATAAAATCTTTACGAATGAAATTCTCTGTCTTTTGACAGTTAATGTTTTTATAAACTGCATCGTATGTAGAAATAGGCCATGAGCTTTTTTCTATATGAACTAATACAAACATCGAGTTGATTTAATTGTAGATTGCATGGGTTTTTATCTAAATTTGTTTAGTTTTAAACTTGCCCCTGTTTTTTTTTTATCCGCAGCTGCAAATATCTTGCCAGAAGATAAGATTGGTTACCAATTAAACGGTAAAGACAAATTTGAACTTGCGGAAGACCTTGTCCAATAGATTTACGGAACTTTTGTTAGGATCAAAGTTAAAAATATTATATAGGGATGGAGTCATGCTCAAACCTTGAGTAACACTTGCTCGTGTTGGTAGTGATTCACATTTACAATTCTAATAGCTTTTGATCAAATGAGTTGAAAACTGGGAGTTGGACATTTTGATTATTAAACCTTTATACCAACCACTTTCGAATATATATGTCTATACCTAGAAATGTAAGTTCAGTGGATAAATCAGAAGATATATTTGGTTTTACCATGTTAATTACCCTAGCAAGTTGATGAGTTGTTGAATGCTCAAGACGAAATGCACACTGCTCCGGTTAAGCAATTTAATTCTAATTTATTCAAGACATCTTTCGAGCTATATTTTTCATTTTTTTTCCAATAGAAGAAAGTTGTTTTTTTCATCCGTTAAGAAAGTAGGCTAATGCATTTGTTGAAATTTTTAGCAAAAAGTAACATCGAGAAGATAAGCATAATAAATCATACATCATTATTTGGAGCATTTATATTCTTAAGCTTTCTAATGATTGGCCTAATTTCATTATAAATCGTTTCAGTAATGTTATCCCGAGACAATATTTGGGTCAAAATACGATCATATTTGTGCAAGTTTTCGTTTTCAATAGGCGTTTGTAGATATTCTCAAACTTCTGAGCAAGCTTTTGGACTATTTGGCTGTTTATTAGGAGTATTCTCCATTCGAGTATGTTGCTGTGCATTAGAACAGAGAAAATAAAAATAAACAAACGTGTCGAACAGCTGACAGCCACGTTAGTGCCTTCATCATTTAGCAACCACATCATATTTTCATGGTACAATTTTGAAATGGAAATTTTAATCTATAGGCATTTTTCACAGAAATGGCAGATTGCGCTTATCACCATTTCTAATGTTTTTAATCGCAATATAACAGCAATGTACAATCGGTTTGTTTTGCCTTTTTACTAGAATTAAATGGAACTGAATCATGTAAATATTATTCCTCCCAGAGCTAACGTGAAAGTCAATCAATTTGTTCTGGATGATTAATAAATACTCAAGCAACAATAAGTACTTTCTCGTTACTGAAATACTCAATAATGTATTCTTGAACCTGCTTAGAATTTCGTTGTTTCATCGCGTTCTTGTGTAAAAGTTATTTAAAAAATGGGCCGCTTAGAATGCTATTCCTGAATTTCAAAAACTACTTAAGTCTAATCATTTGCTTTGATTTACTTTGATACTTGGGAATCGGTTTAATTCCGACTAATGTTGTTGTAACACATGGATCAATAAGTCCCGAGACTAACAATGGAAACAACATTTTTTTTGCAATTTTTTTTATTCATCAGTATAATCACCTTTTAGGGTGATACAATGGTTCCAACGTTTTTCTAATTTTTCAATACCATGTTTATAAAAAACATTTATGTTTTGCTTCAAAATAAGCTTCAGTTTCAGCGATGACCTCCTCATTTGAGCCAAATCTTTTTCCTTGGAGCATTTTTTTAAGATCAGCAAAGAGCCAGTAGTCACTGGGTGCTAAATCTGGCAAGTATGGGGAGTGAGGAAGCAGATCAAAGCCCAATTCGTTCAATTTCGCCATTGTTTTCATCGACTTGTGGCAGGCTGTTTTTGTTCCATCGAAAGCAATCGCGGCACCCACTTGGAAAAAAACCTTTTTCATGCTCAATTTTTCATGAAGGATAGTAAATACTCTTCCATATGATATCTGTGTCATCTCAGCAATCTCACGGAGCTTCACTTTACGATCTTTCATTATAATTTTTGTCACTTCACTCACATTTTCCGGTGTAACGGCTTCCACAGGTCTACCCGAGCGTTCCGCGTCATTTGTGTTTAAACTCGGCGAACCACCGACAAATCGTTGCTTTTGATGAACAAGAGTCCGGATAACATTTTTCAATCCATTGGTTTGCTTGCACGGTGTTTGTACCCATTAAAAAACAATGTTTCATCAAAACACGAAACTCGGTTTTTCCATTTTTTAAACAAACTACAAAACGACTTTACTCCAACCTCGATAACTCAGCTGTTTCTGGTCGGATCGACTTAAAATTTTGACCCGTTTCAAGCAAAGGTTAGTACTCTAGAAAGACGTGGTTACTGGTTTACTACGAGCGCCATCTCTGCTTTTGTCTCGGGACTTATTGATCCATGTGTTAGTTACAATAACAGTTCTGTTTTAATTCTATTCATGTTTTTTTCAAACAACCCATATTTGTTAAAATTATCAAGTTCTGGTTAAAAAAACATTTTTTGATTTGAATTAACGATGTTGTAAAAGGTTACAACTTCAGGAGTTTCTCTTTTCCTACTTTCAGTTATTAGAACTCTTTTTATTAAACTATCACTTAGCGGTTAGTGGAATGAACCATATCGCTTTAGAATAAAATTAATTCTATTTAATTGTACTACAAAATCTGTACTATTTTACCACTAACGTAAAGAGATAGTAACATACACAGGTTCTAGTATTTCGGTGTGCTATTTGCAACCTTTATCGGTGTATCAGTTCTAAGTCTAACTTAGCGACGTAAAGATTTTATGTGGAATTGAAAAAAAAATTATTCTAAATGAAAGTGTTTTTCTTTATTCTTGATTTATCAATAGTTTGTTTTCCTACCTATTTCTTCGAACTGATCTGAAAAAAATTTTTTTTCTTCTTTTAATAGGTTGTTGTGAGCTCAATTCATACGCGTTTCTCATCGCTTATCATCATGTGGTGATATGTTAGGGGAACTTACATTGAAACTGTTTCGTTTAGTTGTTTGCAGTTTTCTTCATTTCACACGCTTCTTTTACTAACTTAAATCTCGAATCTAGTTAGTTTGCTAATGCAAATTCTAAGCCGTCTGGAAAGTGGTGAGCCCAATATGTCTATATCCCTTGTCTCTTTTTCGAACATGACTATTCGTCAGCAATAAAATAGTTTCACCAGAAAAATGAGTGTTATTTTATTGATTTTGTACACAAATTTCTAACTAAATATGAAGTATGAGTGCTTTAATTAGTGTTCCTGTGATCAACTAGGAATCTGGAAGAAATGCGAATTGTATAGTCTGACTAGATCTCGGATTCTTCGAAGAGCCAAGTCTGAATTCTTGGTTCAGACTTCTTGGTAGTTTTAGATATTTCTAGTGGAAAAAGACGACAAATTCAAAATTTGTCTTAGAACTGTGAGGATGAGACAGCTACAGAGCATAAAGTTTCATTGTGATATAAACCGAGGATCAGTAAACTTAATTTTATCATTATCATATCACCTTAGTGTATGACGAATTTGCCTTCAATTAAAATAACTCCATATTTCTCTCTAGGTAACCGGCTGCCTAAAGATTGATAAAATACTATAAGTTTAAAAATTAACTTTTCGTTCTAAATTTACCGATCCATTTCGACTATAATAAAAAGACGGTAGATTATTTTTTATAAAATAATTGTCCTTGCTATTTTGGTTTCGGTTGGTTTCAAATCGATTGACTACCGTCCTGAGAATTTTAACTGTACACACTTAAAAAAAACCATGTGATTTTACATCTTATAAGATGCACATAAATAGAGCGTCGCAGCTCACGCAAATTTACGTCGAAGAACATTTAATATTATGTCTAAAACGGGGCTACCACGTTTGGCATAAAGTCGTTCGGCATAATACCGTTTGGCATAGCGCCGTTTGGCATAATAGTTATTTGGCATAATGGTTATTTGGCATAACAGTCATTTGGCATAACAGATGAACATGTTGCTTAATGGAAATTGTTTTTATTTACTGAAATTTTGTAAGGTCTAATGCGGCTACGCCTCATCATTTTTAATGGCCTGCTGTCTGACCTCGCTGCCGCTCGTTCGGACCTAACTGAGGGATAGCTCCTAGCTTTGGGTAATCCGAGCAAATGCCCGCAACTAGACAGAGGTGATTTCTGCGGGGGCGCCGTCTCGACCTGAATCATCTATGACGAACAGAAGTTTGTGCTAGCACTAAGTGAGTTGCTTGTATGAAATGACAGTCTACAGAATTTTAAAAATAAAATATAGTAATGCTATTTCACGTAATATTATCGAAATATTCGGACCGAATATAAAATTCACACATTTCGTTCGAGTTTTCCTTGCAAAACATCACTCGATCGAAGAATAAACGAAAATTTACATTAGATAAAAATATTACGAATCCAATTATTATTATGACAAATGTCATTATGCCAAATGACCATTATGCCAAATGGCCATTATGCCAAATAACTGTTATGCCAAATAACCATTATGCCAAACGGCGTTATGCCAAACAGTATTATGCCAAATGACCTTATTCCAAACGGGCCGCCCCCGTCTAAAACTCCATAAATGAAATTCATTGAAATAAAAAAAAAGAATACTGAGAGCAACCGCCGCGACTTGAACCGAGAATCATTGGATTGCAAGTAGGTCTGTTAATCGACCGGGCCACAGAAGCATACATCTGCATGGCTGGTAAAAAGGTGCATTTAAATTCATACAGTCGCACCTGTTAGCAGAACCCAAGTTACAGTCAAAACCAATGAAATTCAAGCTCATCTAACATTAAGTACACAGCAACAAATTATGAAATTTACAGATGACGCAAATCCAGATATGACACAATTCATAAGAACGTAATCCGTGAAACGATTGAATTTCACAAAAATGATCTAAATATACGTCACAAATACCCCGCTTTTCAAGCAAACGTGTAAATTTACATGTTTTAGCACTTAAAAGTATGTCAGAATGCATTAAATATAAGTTAGAATTATTGTGAAATTGAGTCATTTTTGACGCTCATATATGTCGGTCTCAGAAGACGTAAATTTACACGATTTTTTCTAGGTGTGTAATTACAAATGAGATTTTCCGTCATTTGACAAATTAGGTCTGTATGAATTACATCGTATGAGGGATTAAGTCACCTGAAAAATTCAATTTTTTTTGTGTGTACCTGACGCATGTCACTTCTAAATTGAAACATTACACAGAAAGAAAAGATGAAACTTACACGACATGTAAACCAATAGTACTATTAAACAGACGTCAGTTGAAACGAAAATCTGATTTAAAACCACACACTTAAAAAAAATCCTGTGATTTCACATCTTATTAGATGCACATAAATGGAGCGTCGAAGCTCACGCAAATTTACGTGGAAGAACATTTAATATTGTGTCGAAAACTCCATACATGAAATTCATTAAAATAAAAAAAAAGAATACTGAGAGCAACCGCCGCGACTTGAACCGAGAATCATTGGATCGCAAGTTCGTCTAGTAATCGACCGAGCCACAGAAGCATGCATCTGCTTGGCTGGTAAAAGGTGAATTTAAATTCATACAGTCGCACCTGCTAGCAGAACGCAAGTTACAGTCGAAACCAGTAAAATTCAAGCTCATCTAGCATTAAGTCATTACAAATAAGATTTTCCGTCATTTGACAAATTAGGTCTTTATGGATTACATCGTATGAGGGATAAGGTCACCTGTAAAATTCAATTTTTTTTGGTGTGCATGATTGATGTAAAATTACATTGTAACAAATTATCTTTTTAGTCCTAACAATCGCTTCAGTTTCAGCGATAATTTCATCATTCGACGCAAATCCTTTTCAACAAAATTCTTTTTTAAATCTGAGAACAGAAAACAATCGTTTGGGACCAAATCTGGTGAATTTGATGGATACGATAGCAATTCAATTCTTGGAATTTAGCCATCGCAACGATACGTTGCAATTCCGATCAGCAGTGATAAAACACAGCACAGACTTCGCAAACATTTTTTTTTCATGTGTTCATTCAAAATCGTGGATACACGTCCATTTAATATTTTTCTCCTGCAATTTTGCTTTTCAAATTTCCATAACAATGGTATGACCAGCCTCATTTGCACGGACAGAGCGAAGTGCATCATTGGTTTTTACACGACCACGTTTAAATTCAGGAAACCAATCAATAATGAATGATTTGCTTGGAATATAAGACCATTGGTATCCTTTTCGCTTTTCCCTATAGAACTGTATTTTTCATTAAAACAGTGTTTTATCACCACACGAAATTAGTTTTTCTCCATCCTTCTAAAGTTCCAAAATCAAGCATCACTGAAACCAGAAAAACTTAAGCACTAATGCGGTAAATGACTTATAAATCGAACTTAAAACTCGTTGCTAACAACACACAAAAAATTGAATTTTGCAGGTGACTTAATCCCTCAAACGATGTAATTCATAAAGACCTAATTTGTCAAATGACGGAAAATCTCATTTTTACTGACTTAATATTGGATTAGCATGAATTTTACTGGTTTCGACTGTAATGTGCATTCGGATAACAGGTACAAACTGTATAAATTTAAACGTACCTTTTACCAGCCAAGCAGTTGTGTGCTTTTGTGGCTCAATCGATTAATGGACGTATTTTGTGATCCAATGATTCTCGGTTCAAGTTACGGCGCTGCCATTATTTTTTTATTTCAATGAATTTCATGTCATGGAATTTTAAATGTATTTGCACGTAAATTTGCGTGAGCTGCGATGCTCCATTTATGTGAATGTAATAAGATGTAAAATCACAGGATTTTTTCGAAGAGTTAAGTTTCCAGAAATGGACATTAATTTAAGTACCGATCTCGCTTGATAAGTATGCGAAGGAAGATTTACTAACCTAGAACCATTTCGTTTGCTCGGTCTACCCAAAGCTAGGTGCATACACCTTAGGAACATTTACCACTGTTAGGAATAAGCATCAACGAGATTCGGACTGCACGTATCAAAACGATGTGGGAAGTTGCATTGGGCATATTTTTTTACGTCTGGCTAACAGATAAGTATCAAATGCACATCATCAGCATATTAACACAAAGTTAATTAAGCAGAACATAACGTTGTGAACAAGTTTTTTTTTACTAGTATGTATCTGAATATCATGTAAATAAATTAAACGATCACGGAAATTCAATTCTTCTGCGAAAGTGAAACTAATAGAAGAAAAATTGCTAGAGGAAAGTTGAAACACAATATTGCTATGCCATTAAATAGATCCAAAGTATATTGTTTTTCAAACGACTTAAGGTGAATACAGTGCTCAAACTGTCGATCCATAAAAAAGTAACACCAGGGCAGTAGTGTAGGCCAAACACTATACCTCAGTGATGGGCATGAATGAAAATAGCTTATATGGGTTGCACTTGTTACAGTTGCAAAACGCTCAACATTGAGCCGACAGTCGGTTTGAAAAATATTTGCTATTTACATTCTGCCGGCACGGGACCGGCTGACTAGCCAACCGACCACACAATATAATTGAAAAAAAAGACTCCTAGGTTTGGTAGCAGCAAAAAACTTCATCAACATCGCCATCACTATCATCATCATCATCATCAGGCGGTCATGTGTAAAAGCGAACAAAGCTTCTTCATTTCGGAAGCATATTATTTCGATCAAGAAATTGACCTCGGCTGACACGGAGGTTTGATGTTTCAATGAGGAACTAATGTAAATGGAAATTTGGCAATAAGTTAGTGGCCCGGAAGTGAAAATGTACTTCGTGCTTTAGAAATCTAGTTACAAGCTTCTGTTTTGCCTTTCTCATATAGAAAGGTTATGCAATCACTTGAAAAACCGACTAGTGAAAATTGGCCCGGAGGGCCAAGTGTCATATACCATTCGACTCAGTTCATCGAGCTGAGCAATGTGTGTGTGTGTGTGTGTGTGTGTGTGTGTGTGTGTGTGTGTGTGTGTTTGTGTGTGTGTGTGTGTGTGTGTGTGTGTGTGTGTGTGTGTGTGTGTATGTGTCAAATAATCTCACTAGGTTTTCTCGGAGATGGCTGAACCGATTTTGACAAACTAGGATTCAAATGAAAGGTCTTCCGGTCCCATACGGAATTCCTGAATTTCATCCGGATCCGACTTCCGGTTCCGGAATTATAGGGTAAAGTGTGTTCAATATTGTACACCGTCACTTAAACCGGCGAAGCAAAAAACGTGAAAATTTTTCTAAACTGGTCTCAAAACTACACAAATCGATAGTCATTATCAGTAGGCAACTAAACAAACCGGTTCCGGCTATCCTGGTTCCCGGTATCCGGTTCCGGAAGTACCGGAAATAGTGGTCATATATACCAAAATGGATCTCACTCACTTTTCTCAGCGATGGTTTGACCGATTTCCACAAACTCAGATTCAAGTTCTTCCGGTTCCATACGGAATTCTTGAATTTCATCCGGATCCGACTTCCGAATCCGGAGTTATAGAGTGCGTACTAGAAGAGTTTGTGTGTCATGTTAGTTGGTGGCCGTACGAACCGACTTTGACTATACCGGTTCTCGTGTTCCGGTGCCGGAAGTGCATATAATAGTGAACCCATTTCGTTCTCTTAAGGATGGCTTACGAAATCAAAGCACTGTTTTATTCTGTATGTTATGCATAAACAATCACTTGGTTTCTTTCAAAAATCGAATACCGAAAATAGAATACCACAATATTATATGTACATGAGAAAGGCATCATTACACCACTAGGTGGATTAAAACAGGTTTTTTCTACTATTCATGCCACATTTTTGGTGGAAAATTTTACAATTGCTATTGTAATCGATCTATTTTCGAAGATCGACAACCAGTCTATGAGACAGAGTTTCACCAGATGACGTGACGATTGAACTCGTGAGTCGTAATGAATAATTGATTAATAGAGCGGTTATTTTGTCATCTGCATACTCTGAAAACACAAGCACAATAAAAAATTTTCATAAAAATAGACCACAGGGGACGCTTGCCGGCATGTAGTTGGTTGAGTATAACTCAGTGTCATTGATTATGCTCAAAAATTCAAATTTGTTAGTGTTTGTACGACTACGCTGGACACGGCTCAACGTACCCATCGACGGGTTTGGCTTGGAAAACCTTGAAAATGGAACCGGTGAGGCTTTCGCCAATTTTCTTGTCAATGCTTTAATTTCAACACTAAGCTGCGCTGCACACGCACGTGCTTAATTCATTCATGGGCATGTTCGTGTCTGATCAGAATGAATCGGTTCAATTTATTGGTAACTACCAAGCGGAAATTGTTTTAACAGTATTAGTTCTGCGTAGAAAACCGTTGTTGCTAATAGTTTTCTTGCCAAATATTACAAGTACATGCAGGAGAGAAAAAAAGTTCTGAACTTTGGTTGCGACCAGAAGAGTGCATATACCTATTTTCAAGTAAAGGAAAAAGTACGATCACAGCGTACTATTTTGTATACAGATTTTCGTGAAAACCTCACTTACTTGTGATTGTTCTATAAGACGCGGTAAAATCTTAGTACCGTACTTAATATCCGTATTAATATTATCACTTCGGCAGTATCATAGTAAAAACCGCGCTCATTGACTTAAGGATTAATTAAACATCTCTCTAAATAGGTAATTTCGCCGAAAGAATCATTTTCACAAATTTAGATTCGAATGAAAGATCTTTTGGTCCCATAGCCTGCTATTGAATTTTATTGAGCTTCCGGTTCGGGAGAAAAGGATTTAACCCCGAAAAAAAGCCTATTCTTAATCCACCTAGAAGTGTGACAATGCCTTTCTCTAGTCATTAGTACAGTCTCATCAAAACATGTGTTGTCCTTTTTTATAAGATCATTCCTGACACTAATTTCTCAAACCAAGTGTATCACTAATAATACATTTGAACGTGATCATAGGTCACTCTAATAGGACTCTAAAATAATTCTAATCTAATCTAATAGGACTCTAAAATAATTCTGTAGATAGAAAAAAAATGATTTGTCGATTACGACACTTCCCGGAATTTATTCAGAGAATTAAAAACGTGCTTAATCCACCTAGCAGTGAGATGATACCTTTTTTATCAATCCGCATGTGCTTTTTGCATGAATATTCTTCGGTGTTTCAGTTTTCATGACATTATTCTAATGTCCGTCGTTTTAAGTGGCAACTTGAGATTTTAATCACTCATTACTCTGTAATGTCGAAACTGCAAATCGGATCGAATTTGATTCTAAAAGTGTAACAATCGATTAAACATTCCATGATATGTCGAAGTAAGTTCCACTTGAGAGTTTAGTGTAATTTAAGGTACTTCCAGAGCCGGTATTCAGGAACCAGCATAACCCAAACCGATTCGTATATGACGAATAAATTGCAATATTTTTGAGTCCAACTTTAATTGTCATCTTCTATATCTCTGAAATTCGATTTGGCTTTTTTTGAGAAAACGATTGGGCTTTGAGAAACGATTCGATACTGGAACCGGAATTCGAAATTCGGTGTAGCCGAAGTCAGACAAATTCACCTGAGTAGCTGTATAGTTTACATTTGTTTCATAATGTTTGAAAATCAATGTAGACATCTTTGAGGAATCGTAGTGAGAAGTAATTTTTTTGGGTGCAATACAACCCAAAATGAAATAAGTTTATTTGGTCATCGACTATCGAAATCTGCTAACCCGATAAACCTGATTAATTTATGTGAAATAGACATTTTTATACTAATCACCCTGTATCTCCAAAACCGGAAGTTGGATCTGACTCTAAAAAAACAAGATGTTTTATAGAACCTTAAATTAAAACTTTTCATTTGAATCTAAGATGATTCTTAGATTTCATTTCAATCTCAGATCGGTTTTAATTTCGTTTCACATATCATCCTGTAGTTCCGGAACTAGAGGTCGGAACGAAACATAATTCAGGAACCTGACTTCTCATATGAATCTGAGTTTGTAGAAAACGGTTGAGTCATCTCCGAAAAAAATGAATGAAATTATTTGTCACACACGCATTTGCTGATCTCGACGAACTGATTCGAATGGTATATGGCTGTTACGTTCTTCCAGCATTTATTGCTGTAAGTAGTGTAAATCAATATAATTATGGAATTGCTTCCAACTCGAAAATTCTGCCATCATTTGGTTTACATATGGCATATTCGAACGATTATGATGCCAAAAACGAACCGTGCTAAAATTGATCCGAGCAAAATATCATGCTGTACACAGTCTTTTGGGTATTTAGAAACAAATGTATGTAACAGTATAATAAATCGTGTTTTATGTTGCTCCCAAGCATTTCTTGGCCAGACAGCGCTCAAAACTTCTACTGCTGGAATAGGGGAAAAATCGCTTACACAAAAACTTCGATATTTGCGTTAAAAATGGACGGATTTTAACAATCTATGGCTTGTTGGATAGGTATTATCGTGCGGAATCTAAGTCTAAAAATATATTTGGTTTTTAGGTCGATTGTGATAGATACTGTCAAAAAACTGAAAATTTTGACATAAAACTTCGTATAAATCAAAAAGTAAACATCCGATCTCAAAACCATTCAATAGCTAATAGTACTGTTGTTGTACCGTTGAATTCCACTATGTTATATCACGTCATTACACTCTCACAAAGTCACTATTTTCACAGTCACTATTTTTCCGAAAGTGTATCAAACGTTATAATACAGATACGTATTTCGGAATGCTATTTGCATCCTTCTTCAGTGTATCGGTTTTATAAGTTTATTATATTTTATTAAATTTTATTAAATAAACTTATAAAACCGATACACTGAAGAAGGATGCAAATAGCATTCCGAAATACGTATCTGTATTATAACGTTTGATACACTTTCGGAAAAATAGTGACTGTGAAAATAGTGACTTTGTGAGAGTGTAATGACGTGATATAACATAGTGGAATTCAACGGTACAACAACAGTACTATTAGTGACAACATTCTACTAACAGCTCAAACAGAAATTTAGTCATTCAATAGCGTTCTGGGTGACGGGGAGACCTTTCATTTGCGACTAGTTTGATCAAAATCTGTCCAGCCATCTCTGAGATCTCGACCTCTTAGTTGACAACACACATACAGACACACACACAATTGGCGCAGCCACATAACCGAAGCCAAGATGGTTCGGCGGCACAAAGCCAAAACGATGTGGCGTAGCCGCATTAGATATTTTTTCATTTTCCCTTTTTAAACGGAAAATTTCACATACATTTGCCTGGTAGATACACCTATCGAATTGCTAATAGTCAACAAGTTTTCTTGGGAACTCCGTTCTGAGGTTCATGAATCAATCTTTATTCAACAATACAAGAATCAATCTTTATTCAAGAAGTCCAATTGTAGGTCAACAAAATGGGCGTTACTCTATCATCTTTCATTTGTCTTTATTTTAAATGAATTCCAATTACGATTTTAAGACGATTTCAGGATTCGGCGAAATGACCCTAATCCCAAGAACAGTTATAGCAGATTATGAACGAATACGGTTTTCCAGATTATCTGACGCGATTGGTGATGGAGTGATGCGTTAAGTTCGATTATCATGGACAGTCTCGGCAAGGTGATGGACTCTCTTGTCTCTTGTGCTATATTACCTTTGCAAAGTGTGATTCGAAGAGCGAGGATCGACACGAGTGGTACGATCTTCCGAAACGCCGAACAGCTTTTTGGCGTCGCTGACGACATTGATATTTAGAAGATGACGGAAACATAACTCGGAGTGAAAGCTGAAGCTAGACGTATCGAACTGGCTATGAGTGCGTCGGAAACAAAATACATGAGAGGAAGAGGCTCTACGGAAGAAACACGACGCCTCCCACCTAAATATTGATAGACGGGACGATATCGAGGTTGTTGACGAGTTCTTGTATTTGGGCTCACTCGTGACCGCCGATAATGATATCAGTAGAGAGATTTAGAGTCATATTTTTACTGGAATTCATGCGTACTTTGGATTTAGAATAACCCCAAAAGGAGTTAAGTACGTCACAGTTCGCATCCAAGTCAGTCGATAAAACAAAACCGTTTACGTTGGGGATGGAAGAAACCAAGTACAGTATTGTGTGGTGAACAATAGACCTCGAAAATGAGTGGACCAAACGAACAAAAGCTACCGCCGACACGAAAGAATACAATTATTGTTGACTTCAAGCAGTGCAAAATTCGACCTTCGATACGAGAACTTGAAGGTTTGCTTAAGAAGCAAATGCATCTTGACATTAAACGTGTGCATTTACTTCAATGCAATAAGACCAATAATGTTGTTTATATCCAGTTCTATATAGAGTTGGATGCAATTCAATTCGCTAAAGACAATAATAATGTGCACTATGTGGAGCATGAAAATATCAACACAACATTCCAGTATATATGGAAGATAGTGCTATAGAAGTGCGTGTGCATGATCTTCCCTCAAGCGTCATCGATCCTTATATTCGCAAAACCATGTCCCAATACGGAGAGATTCTCTCTATCGAAAAAGAAAAGTGGAAGAATTTTTTCCCCGGTATTCTAAATGGCGTACGTTTGTTACGCATTCGCTTGAGGAGGCCTATACCTTCTTATGTGACATTCGGTCAGGATACAAGAATCCCGTGCAAATCACTTGTTACCTATGACAATCAGATGGCCACATGTCAATATTGCCAAAAAGCTGTTCACTACTGTAAGCCATGTGATAAACCGGACAAGGAGACAAATACCAAAGGACAACGGTGCTTCCTTCACACCAACCCCAAGCAACCCCAGTACACCTGTGACAGTCACCAACAACAGTGAAGCAACGAAACCCTTCAACGAAACCATCCAACGTATCCCCTATAGAACAAAGTACACCAGCTGCAGTTAACAACTTACCATCCAACCAACCAGCAATTGCAAACAATGTACAACAAGCCGCATCTACATCAACTAGCAACGAAATCCACAACAATACCGATGCGGCAATGGATGACGAGACGAACCGCGAACAAACTGCCCCTCAATACTCGCAGGAAGGAAATGGAAGCTCCTCTCCCCCTAGAAAAAGGGTGACAACGAGATCCAATACAAAAAAGAAATTATCTAAAAACTCAGCTCAATCGGCCACGTAAAGCTTGTACGCAAATAGGCCTGAATAGAATATTTTTTAAATAAAAAAAATAAGTACGTCACCGCACGAAATTAACCATTTGAAAAACGCTACTTAGACCGATTGTTCTCTACGGCGACGAGACCTGGACTATGTTTGCAGAGGATCAAAGCGTCCTGTTTTGGAAAGAAAGGTGCTGCGGACCATGTAGGGCGAAGTACAGATGGAAGATGGAATGTGAAGATGGCGTATGAACCACGACTTACAGCAGCTGCTTGGAGAACCACCTATCGTACGGACAGCTAATATTCGACGGCTACGATGGACTGAGTATGTCATTAGGATGCCGGACGGCAACCCAGTGAGAATGAAATCTTGAAAGAGAGCAAGGTGGATCGAACAAGTAGAGGGGGATTTAGGACGTATCCGGGCCTTAAGTGACTGGCGAAGAGCGGCCATGGATCGAACTACATGGAAATTTTTGTTAGATACAGCAAAGAACACCATAGGCTTAGATAATCAACCGAATCTTGAAGATATCGGTGCAGCCATCGGAGAAAAAAAGGCGGAAATAGAGAAAAATGAGCGGCAAGAAAGGCGTTTTGTTGGTTACGCCGTTTATACCATAATGTATCCTGAACTAGAAATCACAACCATTTAATTTCCCAACTTGAACAAAAGCTCAATAACAGCTTTGAAACAAGCCTAAGTTTGTTTAAATCGGTTCAGCCATCTGTGAGACAATTGAGCCGAAATAAAATAACGCGTTTTGTCGGTTACGTCTCTTAAACCATTATATCTAGGGAACCAGAAATCACTGCCATTTAATCTTCGAAAGAAAAATTGAGAAAATTGAGCGGTATATAAACAACGTGTTTTATCGATTACGTCACTTATACCATAATATCTCCGGAAACAGAATTCGCAGCCATTTAATTTTCGAACTTGATCCATGGCTCCATAGCTTTCTAGCCTAAGTTTGTTAAAATCGGTTCAGCCATCACACCTACATACACACATACTCGCACAGACATTTTCCGATCTAGTCGAGCTGAGTCGAACGGTATATAACACTATGGGCCTCCGAGTCTTCGTTCGAATGTCGGTTTTCCAGCAATTCTATTACCTTTCTGTCGAGAAAGGCAATTAGAAAAAAAGGCCACTAGATTTTTTTAGAGACCACTTATTTGATTTTCTTCAACTTCAAATGAAAAGCAAAATTTTTATAATCTATATAAGAAAAGCTAAAAGAAAACATTCATCTCAAAAACATTGGTCAACTCAGAATAATTTCATTTTAGATCTAAAAGCTAATCGATAGCGGAAGCTGAATTGAACTTAATTGCTATTCTTCGGCTCTAGTATTAATTAAATAGTCTCTTTGAACTTGAACATGCCGGGCAAGGTTATGCTGGAAATACATCAATCGAATGGTAGAAAACAATTGAAAATAATTATTGCATCGATATTTGGATTAGGAGTTTTGGATATAGAGGGAGTGTAAACACCAGTATTAGAATTTAACTTGCAGGGCCTCTTTCTAAGTCCATCAAACAGTAATCACTTCCACTCATACACACCGTTTTTCTCTTTTCAGCCACGAGTGTCAGCTATGAAGAGCCGCAGAAGGAAAACGTAGGAAAGAAAAGTGCTTACTGCCGTCATAACCTATCCACTGCTAGGCCGCCGAAACTCACATCAGCCGCAGATTCCAAGACGAAAAGGCCCGCTCTTCGACCGAGTGTATGGACAGAGAAAATGAGGTGAAGTGTGTTTCGCAGTCCTAGAAAGGAGTTATTTTAAACTACTTCACGGGGAACAGAGTGTGTTTTGCTGTTGTTGCTAAAAATAAGGTGTTTTATGTAAAACAAAAATAAATGGTAGCATCAAGAAAGGTGAGGGAAGTTGATAGTGACGTTGGAAAAAGTCAAACGAAAGTGAAGTGAATTGTGATTGTTTTCGAGCAGACGCGAGAATAACACGGATTGCAGGAAGTCTTGCCTACGGAATAAGTTGTCAAATACAACTGCCGGACTTCAAAAAAAAAATTATTGAGGATTAGAACTACAGGTGAGATTTCGTTTTGATTGTTGATGCTTGTTTATAGATAACATTTCCGCGTTATGCATTGTACATTTCTAACTGAGATAAATTGTGTCACAAATTTTAAATTTTTGGAACTATGAATGCTGCATTATGAACTATATAGAATTTTTGTTAGAGAGATGTTAAGTTTCGCGCGGTTTTACAATGTGTCGTTAAACGGTTTTTCAACGATAATTTTGAGAATGTCATGTGACATACTATGAATTAAATTGGAATTATTATACAGTGATGGAGAAGCAATAATTTTAACTATTGATAATGGTAGTATTTCGTAATAAGCTGTCTACATTTTTCGGGTCATGAGATTCTGTCTCTAATCCAACTTTTTATGAGCCCTAGTTTTCCAATAAATCAGAAACGTCACTTTTATATGGAGAGACTACTAGTAACGGATAGTAATTTAGTTCTGATAACCACAAAAGCCTTTCAAAATCCCATTTAGGCCTGAGAGTATTCTCTTTGGAAAGTTAGTTTTTGGATTTATTTTCCTCATTTTTCTTAGTGGTGGACTAATATTACATTTTTCTGAGAGGTAGACCGACATTATGAATTGATTAGTGCCGAAAATTAAAATTTGTTTAATAAATTTGTCTCAGTAAACGCAGTATTTGTCCAAACAATTTGTTTATTTGGAGCAGGGAAAAGCTCACTGGAGCTAAGTATCGCCAAAATTTTAACTCTCTCTCCAGTAGGCATAAAACCTCACATCTTTTGTACCAATAGATTATAACTATACAAATGATACATTTCCCATAATTCGATGGTTGGAAATCTTCGCTCATCTTTTATGCTACCGATGGCAAATGTGCTTTAGAAACGTTTAGAAATGTACACACGTCGTAGGTAATATAGTATTTCTGATTATCGATTACGTCCGTAATTTGGGGATTGTTGGACTATTTTGTTGATACGTACTCGAAAATAGTAACGAGCTTCATAAAATTAGCAAGTTTTCACTAAAACCAACAATATATTTACGATTCAGACCAAGTCTAGTGGCAGTTTCCGCCCCACCAATAGGTGGCCATT
This sequence comes from Malaya genurostris, assembly GCF_030247185.1. NCBI lineage: Eukaryota > Metazoa > Arthropoda > Insecta > Diptera > Culicidae > Malaya > Malaya genurostris. The sequence goes on along the minus strand of NC_080570.1, from coordinate 72,598,789 downwards.
TTCGAACCACTATTTGTGTGACCCCATTGTTTTGTGAGGTCATAACACAAACAAAAATTATTTTATCATAAAAACCACTAGTGCCATTCGATTCAGCGCATCATTATTAGCTGAAAACAATTCCTGCTTGTAGAATATATTTCCATTTGTTCCTGGAAATATATTCTACAAGCCAAAAATTCTACAATTAGAAAATTTCACTTTTGGTGAAAAAATTGAAACTTTCGCACTCACCGACTACTGAGGCTCAACTGCCTGGACGGTATGTCGAATAAACATAAGCCAATTGTAGTTAACGCTCGAGCCTACGTAGAGAGGACTTAGTCGATGGGATGTTACATTTAGTGTTCGAATTGTTGCGACTGGTTATTTTCGCCCCGGTCTTCTTTATTACCGTTATACCGTTCCTTGGTCTCCCCGTTCCCAAATGTCAAAGAACGAGTGGTTAAATAGAAATGAAGCTCACGTATTTTACTAAGGCTCTGAATCATTTCGTAAATAATTTTAACTTTTAGTTATAATTTGACATTTCAATAGTTCGAATAGTTGAATTTGACTAAAAGCGCAACTCAGTTCTGAATTAAAATAATTATTGAGGAAAATATTCATACTTCATGTTACAATATTTTACTAAGCGGATAGTATAAAATCAATTTACACAGAAGACAAGATAATGGAAACTTGAGCTTTTTTGCAAGTTCGAGAATCTGAATATATGTATCGAACTCTCAGAAACAATCATGCTCACGAGCAGAGTTATTTTTGATAATGAAGTAACTACTCGATTGTCAGATTTTAACCACAAGTCATTCGAGAAATGGTTCACAGCCCAAGAAATTGCTGGCACATATATTTAACTGAATTGTAATATGATACCATGTGCTCTTATTCAATATTATGCGTTATTTTTATTTTCAGATTTTCCGTTTCGATGTTGATCAAGTGGATGAGAAGTATCAGTTATAAAATGACCGATTGATGCCTGTTTTCAAAAAGGTGCATAATTCTGAAGCATTTTTTTTTTTAAATGACATTACATTCCTTTTGTGGATTTTGGTCAACAGACTTCGCAACCGATTCTTAGCGTACAGAATACTGGCTAATACTATGATCCTACTGACAACTGGTTTGTAAGACCAGTGCCCCGTGCATTGAACCGCCAACCCGGGTTAAATATGTATACCAAATTTAAATAACAAGACTTGAACATTGACGTTAGACTGTCGTATGTCGTGTCCTTTTGATAGTTAACAACTAATTTCGGCAGCCCTGGAATAAACTTTAGGAAAGCTCCGCAAAGTCAAAAATTGAAAGAATTCAATGGTTTTTAGAGTATCACTTAGTAGCATTTATGTTCATTAGAAAGGCATAATAAATGTATTACAAATATTTTGAAACTTCACAAAAATTGCATGAGCATAAGCTGTAATGTTGTATAGTTAATATTGTGTTTAAATCATTACGAAAAAAAAACATTATATAAATTATTCAGAAAACTTCTTCCTGATTTATGACTCAAGATTAATCCATTTCTGTCCATGCAAACGACATTTTAAAACACTATTCATCATTTTGCCATACGATGGAGATACACAGTGCTCACAAGAGAAGTTCAAGGATAATCAAGACGAGACTGTACGGAAAAAAAGCTCTTAGCCCATCGGGTCATAAAAACTTACCTGGAGGGCAATAAAGTTCCCATTTCAGCTTCGTACACAGCCACGAAACCATAAGTAGGCAAAAGGAAACATAACTACATTGACAGGTTCCGTGTACACAGGTGACGCTATTGCAAATCATGGTCATTCAATTTTCAACTGGTTTGAGAAGGCATTAACTCTTTCATGGATGTTTGTCCTTTGTGACTAGAAGAATTAATATCAGTTTTCGGGGAAAAAATTTATGCAAATCTGCTAGCATGGGTAATTATGCATTTTTACAGATGCGGTCTACTAGCACGGGATGAAACATCGATTATCTTATTTTCTGTTGAGCAAAGCAAAATTCATGTAAAGTTTGAGTTACATAAAAAAAATTGCATTTTGTATCCTCGTCTGTTTCGTGGTATAGGATTTGAATTTATCTCGTTAGTCGTACAAAGTTATTTTATTTTATTTGGCTACAATCAATTCATCATCTCTTCTACACACTTAAACAATCTGGTAGAATCCGGTAATAAAAATTACCGAATATTGTCGGTAGTACGGTAAACAGCGAAAGATCCGTTATTTTTGACATACAATATCGGATTCTAACGAACTCTGTAAACTGCCCTGGTTATTTAACCGGCAGTGTCACAATTTACCTAAACCTGTAATCATATTTACCGGATTTACTGTGCATCATAGATATCTCCTATACCTTGAAATTAACTGAAATCGTTATATTTCCACGGTGTGAATTATAAGGACTTTAACTTCTAAATTTTAAACCCTTAAATGGACTACTTGGACATGTTGATGTCTTTGTTTTTCAGTGATATTACTGAAATGATCCCCATTTTTTTTTATAATTAATACGTTTGCTCAAAATAACTGATTCTCCGCATCAAATTTTGCGTCTTCAACATGTTTAGTTTCCGAATGTTAATAATTAGTTAAATAAATAAATAAATATTGTTTACCGGAAAGTATTTTCTATAAGATAGTAATAAATAAATTTTAAATAAATTGTTTTGAACGATCAGCAATTTCAGACTAGCGAATTTTTCGCTAAATAGTCTACCGTATAAAGCTATAAAAAGCAAACAAGCAACAAAATCATACGCCATATTTGTTATTACTTTGGTGTGCGATATGATTGAAAGCATAGTGATTAGCAAGTAATATTTTTCACGTATTAGCAGCTCGATAGTGCATGTTTATGTGCTGCACATTTTCTATCAAATTTTTGTACGAAGTTTGTCATATATTCGTTGGAAGTTTTGGAAGTTTCCGCTTTTGCAGACACTCGTTCACATAAACCTGGTGATTAAGCCTACCTATAGTTATGAAGATTTTGCTCTTCAAATCACAGCTACAAATAACTTACCAAACCATGTTCTTTTGAGTTTCTTTTTCAATACTTCAAGAACAATAAATCGTTTGTCAAACCGTACACACGCACAATGGCCATGTGTTATCGGTATTGGTTACATTTTTATATTGACAAAAATGTGTCTCATAAACCATGGCTAGATTTGGCTGTACGCATACCTTATTTGTTGACATTATCCATCTAATTCCAGTAGATCACTTGTCATTTTTTATCACATCTGTACACACTGCAGATAAACTTTTTCAATTATTCATACTGAACGAAATATTTGGCATTAGAACCATCCCAACTAGAATTGTCAAAACCAGATTTTCTGACTTACACAGACAGAATACCAGTTTTCTCAACTTTTCTTTCACTAATTACTACTACTTCTCTCAAAGAAATCATATTATTAAGAATTCCACCTCTCACATTTTACAACACAAATCGCAAGTGACTTACTTTTTTGCGAGCATGGTGCTCTCAGGTGCGTCCGCATCGTATCTCGTATACACAAGTTGGTGAGATAAATGTCAAATTCGTGCGCGCCATAATAACAGCACTGGGTACCAATACAATTAACAAGATATGTCCAATGTGATACCGTGTGATTGCAAAGCTGAACTGAAGAGACTCTAAGCTGACAGAGTCTGTCTTAACACTACCCAAGTAGCAATCCGTAACTAGTTCTGATGCGACTAAGTCCAAACTATGTTGCAACAAGAGCACGAATATGTTTTTATGTTATACTGGTTAAAAAAAAGTGACAGCAATGTTTCTTCATAACAGTTACGAAATAGTTATTAGGTTTCAAATCACCACATCTTTTTGTCATATTGAATTAATTATAAATTATAAGCTATCGTTACTTAATCCAAACATATCTTCAATAACAACTATGCTTCTAGCTACTAGTTGGAAATAAGTTTATTTGACTTCAATAGTAGCAACCCGTAACTAGTTCTGATACCACTAGGCCCAACTATGTTGCAACAAAAGAACGAACATGTTTTTTATGTTATGCTGGTTTAAACAAGGTGACGGCAGTGTTTCTTTATATTATAAACATTGGACTAGCTGTCATTTGTAAGTTATCGTTACTTGATTCTAACATATCTTTAATCACAGCTATGGTTTTAGCTACTAGTTGAAAAAAGGTTGCGAAACCATTATAAAAACGTAAGCGTATATGTAAATCGTTACGGTTAATTGATGTAGCAATAACAATATTATAAGATTATAACATATAATTTCTGCATTGATTCAGATAGCTATCGGTAGGTTTTCCTAATGTTATGATAACGGAAATGCAACCTAAAAAACTTTTGTTGGCTTAAATATGGGGATCACACTATGGAGTCGCAAGAAGTGTATAAAACATAAATAAAACCAGGGTATTACTTTTTTTTAAACTACTTGCTGACAAAAATAATGAAAAACAGAATAGTCTTTTTTGTTCTATGCACTATTCTAGACTCGAAGAAAACAAAATAGGGATTAAACATCGATTGTGATATTACCTTATGATCAAAAAAGAACCGGAATTTTCATTTTAAAATTCCCGCGCTTGTCCAATCGGTAAACTTTTATTCTCTCAACGTTGGCAACACTTTTATACACATTCTGTCAAATTTTGACGCATATCGTACGATTAGTGTTTGGCGTCTATACAAAAAAGTTGAAACATTTTCGTGTGACGACTTTTATAATGGATGAAAATTTAGAACGGCTCGCCTTCGAAGCGCCATTCGGTCGATTGTTGTGCGGTTTCGACGTCATATTCATAGATCCACACCTCATCACCAGTTATGATGCATTCGATGAATGTGGGGTCACTATCTGCGTTGGAAATCATCTCTTTGGCCACATCAACACGACTCTGTTTTTGAATGAAATTCATCTTTTTTGGCACCAGCCGAGAAGCGACGCGTTTCAAACCCAAAACATCAGTTAAAATGTGTTCGGCTGATCCATAAGAGATGCCCAACAACACAGCAATCTCTCTAATCGGTACAGAACGATTTTGCGACACAATTTGCGATTGTTGTGCGGTTTCGACGTCATATTCATAGATCCACACCTCATCACCAGTTATGATGCATTCGATGAATGTGGGGTCACTATCTGCGTTGGAAATCATCTCTTTGGCCACATCAACACGACGCTGTTTTTGAATGAAATTCATCTTTTTTGGCACCAGCCGAGAAGCGACGCGTTTCAAACCCAAAACATCAGTTAAAATGTGTTCGGCTGATCCATAAGAGATGCCCAACAACACAGCAATCTCTCTAATCGGTACAGAACGATTTTGCAACACAATTTGCTTCGCCAATTCAATGTTTTCTTCAGTAACAGATGTTGTTGGGCGGCCAGGGATCTCATCATGATCCAAGCTTGTACGACCACCTTTGAAGCGTTTATACCACTCGTATGCCTGTGTTTTTCCTAGACACGATTCACCAAAGGCCTTTTCTAACATTTTCAATGTTTCGGAACACTTAAATCCATTTGCAACACAAAATTTGATGCACGCACGTTGTTCTAAATTTTCATCCATTATAAAAATCGCCACACGAAAATTTTTCAACTTCTTTGTAAAGACGCCAAACAAAAACTAATCGTACGATATGCGTCAAAATTTGACAGAATGTGTATATAAGTGTTGCCAACGTTGAGAGAATAAAAGTTTACCGATTGGACAAGCGCGGGAATTTTAAAATGAAAATTTCGGTTCTTTTTTTCTCATAAGGTACAATACTCATATATATGAATTTAAAATAATGAGAAATCACTCTACTTGGATTAATTTTGAGCATTCTGAACGTAAGGTTTTTTAGTTGTTTATTGTTCATATCTTCATAAACAGATTTTGATTGAAGACACATTAAAAAAAGTAATTAAATTTAAATTCCGCTCGACAGTTTTAAAATCGTTGTGCAATTTGTACCTTGTATCAAAGTTGTAATTTCAAATACTATACTGTCTTTTTATTGATGATAGAAAAACATTATGAATTCATTCAATGTTTATAATGTCGATGGCAATAAAGTTTCAACTAGTTTACTTGAACATAAGAACTTTTCGGGTTCGATAGTTTTAATCAAATGTAGATTTTTCGCCACATCTCCTCTGGTAAACTTGAACTATCCGCTAATGATCCTTTGCATTATACAGAAACCATTTTGACCACTTTTTTCCTTCCGATCAACAGCTAAACATATGTTGTAGAGATTTAAAACACGAGATATAGTAAATTGTGCAATTCCCCAGCATCCTGCCGATGACACGATGAGAGAGTTCTGGATTTTCAAGATGCGTGCGTAAAAATTATTTTACGCCACGACTTCATCGTCGCAACGATTGCAAAACTATTACGTTCACTTACACAATATAAACATTACACATTGAACTAGTTTCACCAAAAATTCTAATTGAGAATTGCTAGTGGTTGTGATCTATAGGGGAGCCCGGGTTGAATATAGCCACTCGTAATAATTCGAACACTAAATGTCACTTCCCATTTGCTAAGCCCTCTATACGTGAGCCCGAGCAATAGATACAATTGGCTTATATTAATTTTACATGTCGTCCACTCAATTGAGCCTCAGTAGCCGGTGACTACTGAAGTATCGATGTTTTCGTCGAAAGTTAAATTTTCTAATTCCAGATTTTTTGGGCTGTAGAATATATTCACAGGAACAAATCAAGACCAAAAGTAATCATTTTCGCTCCGGTCTCCCCTACTATATTTTAGCTATGCGACGATTCTCTCAATACGTGCAATTAAAACGTAACAAATGATGAAACTGAGATGAAATCTCAGATCAATCAAACTCAGTTTGGGCTGACGCAAACCAAGGGTCATCATCCAAATCCCAGGCAGAATCCGTATAGAAATCATGTAATCGAATTTCTAACGGTTCAAATGAGTGCTATCCGGAGAACAGCGTACATAAAAACCTTAGCCTACAATTTAGCTTAGCGAGGCACTGTACCTCGATTTTTGGGGTAGAAGCGGTTTCATATTGAACGAGTTTATCTAAGGTCGATTAAAACACTATATTAGAACGGTTAAATTTAAGTCAGGTCACTCAATTGAGCTCTACCTTGTAGTCAGGAAATTACAAAAAATGCAAACCTTCCTGTAATGCACACACGAAAGCAGAAAATATTTAAATAATACGTGCAAATATTTAAACAAATCGGTTCTCATGCCATCGCCAAACGACATTACCTAAGTACATCGGACCGGCCATCGTGGCTGACTTTGCTTGTTATTCCATTCCATCAATACTCACACCAAGGTACTTAGTTAATAATAGGTAGTTTGTTTTCATCTCCAGGTTGATGCTTTGGCGCCCATTGTTTGTAGAAGCGTTCCCATGCCATTGAGGAAAGGTTCATTCCGCTTTTCGTTCTCGCAAGTCAGCTATGCATAATCATTAATCAATGCTGACCTTCGTCCGTTCTACCGGGCATTCAGTGTGACATTTGCAGTGAGCCAGGAATCAGTCAATTTAAGCCATGTTTTGTTTTGAATCTAGTTGTTGATTCGTGAATTTTGAGCGTACATAAAATGTGTCAGTGTTCTGGACGAAAAAATAAGAATTTTAATTTGTATTTCGATAATTTTTATAGTTTTTTTTAACACTAAGAATGTCTTTAATCTCGGTACACTTTTTTTGGAACCATTGTCACATTGGTTCAAACAATTGTCTATAAATTTAGTACACTTTTTGCAATTTCTGAACTGGAGATCGGCTCTGGATTAAATTAAAGTCTTTTCTAAGGCGCCATGTAAAATTCAATATAATTATATGATCATTTCTATTTTGGCATTCTTCAATGTCGGAAGGTCATTTCATCAAAAGCCAATTCACCGAAATTATTGTTTCACCAAATATGGAGCACTTAGCCACTTTTTAATGGAAAAATCATTTTATTGCTCCAACGAATCACGATTCCTCATACCATTCAAGATGAGATGGCTGTGAGCCGTAATACAACTGAACACACCGACTTATATTTACAGTACCCGGTAAAATTTTTATTGGCTTTCAAACAGCTGCAGCAGACCAGGAAAAGTATCATTAGCTGAGTGTTCGGTAGAGTTGCACTGATCATCAATTTTTAATATTTCCGTAAAATTTACCAGTTATTCGTACACACGTTTAAGACCATTGCACATTGTAAAATATCACTTAAGCACTGTAATATGGGAGATGCTAAAGACTGTTTTAATGTTTTTTGATATCACGAAATAGTAATTGACAATAATCAATTAATGTTCATCCTATAAATTAGTTTATTTATATGTGCTGGATTTAGATATACCAATGATACTAAAAAATCAATACGACTCATATATTTTCTGCGATCATTATCAGCGTTTCAGTTCCAGTTTTTTTCCATAACTTGCCATTCTATTGGAGTGCTAAAATAAGAACCCTGCAGAGAGAATTAGGAAAGTTATCGCGCATTCTCGTTGCGCACTTAAATTTCTACTTTTTCACTACCGAAAATTAATCAATTTGACAGCTAAGATTCATACTGCAGCGTGGCAAAACTTTTACATAAAATAAATAAATACTAATTTATGTTCCGTAATATTTTTATAAGATTTGCTGTAATCCAGTGGTTCGTTGACTGATGACTGTAAAGTGGATAAATTGAACAGATCATTCGGAGAGACTAATACTTTACAGAACGGAACCGGAAAAATTATTACTACAGCCAAAAGAGAAATTTGTGTAACGAAAATCGTCAGTGATTCGTTGTTGGAAGTCCTGACTACTGTAGGAAGGCCCGCCTTCCGAAGAAATCGCAGCTGGATAGGTTTACTCGCTTTTCCTGGTGGATTCAGTGAAATGGATTCCATTGAAGAGACCTCACTTTCGGGGTAATTATGAAACCCTGAACTACTCGGTTGTAATTATTCGGAAAGAACAAAAACATGTTGTAGTTCATAAACAACTAGAACAACTAAATTTAGCAAAAAATAGCATTGTAATTTGTGACAATGATAATAAGATACCTTGTAATTTTTACTTATGAACATAAAGTTATAAAATTTCGGCAAAGATAGTTTTTTGCATCGATATCTTTTTAATCGACAAGCTTTTCTTTCACTATCAAGCATATTTATAGATATGCCGCATTCGGGTTGTCTGATTTGATTCCTATGATTTAAATCAGTTTGGATTTAGTTTAAATCACTTATATTGTTTGAGAAGACGGGTACTGAGTAATGCATTCTAGTATTGTAAGTTTCATTCCAAAAAATAGCATTTCTTGTTATTTGTGTAATTGGAGGTGTTCTCACTGAAGCGAGGTTGTCATTGTATGTATCTTCGAGATGTTTTGGTACATGTTTTCGATAGTGTAGTGTTAATTTAACTCGTTTAAAACCTGCTTGTAGTTTTCCGAGTTTTTGCCTTTCTCTATAGAAAGGTATTAGAATTGCTAGAAAAACCGACTTTCGAACGGAGCCTCGGAGACCCATAATGTTATTATGCCATTCGACTCAGTTCAACGAGAACGGAAAATGTCTGTGTGTATGAGTGTGCACTTTTAGAAGATATTTGAACGCGCTCAGTTTTCTTAGAGATGGCTGAACCGATTTTACCAAACTTGGACTCGTTTGAAAGCTACTGTTAGGCCATTGATCAAGTTCAAAGATCAAATGGCTGTGACTTTTGGTTCCGAAGATATAATGGTATAAGTGACGTAACCGACAAAAAGCGTTTTATTTTTACGCGCTCAATTTTCTCAGAGATGGCTGAACCGATTTGAACAAACTTGGGCTCGTTTGAAGGCTACTATCGGACCATTGATCAAGTTCGAAGAGCAAATGGCTGTGACTTTTGGTTCCGGAGATATAACGGTATAAGTGACGTAACCGACAAAACACGTTGTTTTTTACCGCTCTAATGTATATAAGGGTGCCAATATTTTGGGATCACCTCTAATTTCGTAAAGCGCTACTGTCAGGGGCGATAAGTTCCATGAAATTTTGGGGAGGGGCACAAAAAATTATTACTGCAGATCATTGAACTTTGCAATATATAACGCATTTTAATAAAGGAAACGGATAGGTTAGAGCAAATAAAAAGCAACCAAGTAAAAAACACGAACATTTTCCCTACTATTCCAATAATAACAAATATTCAAAAGTGGTAAAGTCTAGCACATTTCACATTGTAGTATATTAGTTATAAAATTTTAGTAATTTAGTTAAGAAATATGAAGAATTAGACCAACTACGGGGATAACAGAAAAAAGTGTTATATCATAAGATATCTCTAGCGAATTTGCTAATATTTATTCCAGTTGTCAAAATATTGGGGGAGCATGGCCCCTCCTATAAATCTTATGGGGGGGGGGCAAAAAGTGCCTTGCACCCCCCCCCCCCCCCCCCTCATAATTGCCGCGCCTGGCTACTGTTCAAAAGTTTAAACGCCTCGAAAAAAGTCCGCATGCAAAATTTTAGTTAAATCGGACATGGGTAAGGGGTGCTGCCCAGCGGTTAAAGTTTGAAAATTTTCGATCTTGAAAAAGCACAATAGGGGGGAGTACATGAAATTTCCAAAATCGAAATTTTTTTTTGATGCCGAAACTCTTAAAACTGCATGAAACATCGAGATTTAGTGTCATCTCAAAAAAAAAAAATTTAAAAAATCAACTTTCTGGGACTTTCTGGGAATTTTGATATTTTTTCTAAGTCCCAAAAAGTCTATTTAAAAAAAAAAATTTTTTTCGAGATGACACTAAATCTCGACGTTTCATGCAATTCTAAGCCTTTTGGCATCAATTTTTTTTTCGATTTAGGAAATTTCATGTCAACGTTTTTTAGGGGGGCGGCAAACCAATCCGTGAGATTTATTTTTTTTTGCCCGTCCAAGTAATCTTTCATGGAGTTCAACATTGTTTGCTCACTAAACCAACGGTGGTGCAGTAAAACTTAATTTTGCCCCAGGCGGTACGCCACTGTTCGTGATCCAATGATTCTCGGTTCAAGTCGCATTCTATATGGTTCTTTTTGTTTTTCATTTCGATTAATTTCAAGCCATGTAATTTTTAGATCACACAATTTTACATATCCTTGAACGTACACATGAGTGAACTGTGACGCTCCATTTATGTGCGTCTTATAATATGTAAAATCACAAGGTTTTTTCGATCACACTGTCAACAGGACGAAAATGAAGACTGAATTAAGTTTGTAAAAATTGTTAAAAATCAAGCCACTGCTTCCGCTTCATCCGAAATCAGGAAACTGGGATCGGTTTATCCTAAATGAATTGGTTTAAACATAAGCCAACAGCGTATGCATGTGGAAGAGATTATAGTTCAGATTTTGCGCCAATTTTGCAGCGTCACTTTCATGATAGTTCGACAATTTTAGTTATTATCATGTTGTAGTTTGGTTCCAGATAAAATTCAACTGTAGTCGATGAGGTTCAATCATCTCTGAGAAAGTGAACAGTTTTTTTTCCTTTTAACCACTACTTCCGGTAACAGGTAACCAGAGAAAAGTATTACCGAAGTAAGTTTGCTTAGCCATCAACTAGTAAGACTTGCAAATTAGAAGAATTGGCTGGTTAGTTGAAGCCACTTGTTCATCATCACTTAAAGAAATACGCTCTTGAAATTGAAATTTTTTACCTTTGTCAACCTGTAATTCCGGAACCAAAAGATGACTGCAAGAAAAAAAATTAATTGTAGGCTATATGATTATGATGAATGACGAAAAAACAAATAATTGAATGGAATTGCTTCCAACATGATAACTTGATCATTATTATTATTTCGAACCTCAGGTACCTCTCATTTTTCCAATAGTTCGACTAGCTCTGGTCAGTGAGAGAAGAAAGAGAAAAAGGAATCATGAACGAGTTCAAGGGTACCGTCTGCGGTTAACGATCGACACGTCCGTACCTGTTTTAGTGTTTTGCGACGAATGTCAAACTACAAAAGCGAAAGAAGTACTGTACAATATAGTAGTATATGTTGTCACTTATTACAAGATTGTTGTTGTAATTCATTCATGAGCTGCGGGATCACCTAGTTTTTGGTTAGGCTATGAACTTAAAGCGCGCGGTAGCCTAACCCTATCACAAGCGTGGTCATAGTATAAAATTGCGCCTACGCGACATGCAAATTTCTTATACGCTACTTCGTCAGCAATCATCCGTAACGGTTTTATATTACACCTCATTACGAAGCAATTGTCCATTTGGCATTCACTTTCATTTCGTTTTCAGCTGATTGAAGAATGAAAAAAGACTTGCGATTAAGAAAGAGTAAACAACAATTATTGGCTGGACGGTAGGTGGGTAGGCATTGACGGCACGGGCATGTTCATCGAGGGAAACCTTGAAAATTTAGCCCACTTTTTCGAGTTCTACTGCCGACTGTCGCAGATTCTTTGAACGCGTACACAATTCGTTGAATGTTGCTGACTGGTTAGTTAGCTCTGGTGTCGCGAACTGTTGCTGGACAGGTCCGAAGGAAGGGAAAGGTAATCGAAAGGCATTACTTTTAACCCTTAGCGAGCCGAGCCCCTCAGGTGTGGCGAAGTTTACAAAATCTTTATTCGATACCAGTATTAAAAGTTCAAAGAAGCTGTGTACTGTTTTTTATTTTCATCAGGAGCTCAGCGTAGTTAATCTAGGCAGAAATTTTGATCTTCGTAAAGTGTCTTTATTTTGGCATTGGTTATTGTTCACCAACCTACAGAACTTAAATTAGCATACCTGAACTGACAGCTAATGAACGAAAATTTTGAACTGAATTTATAATTCAAATTGAAATTCGGAGTATATAATGCCAATTCGACATTCGCAGACCAGTTATAAAGACTGTTCTCGTAAAAAATGCAACAGACAAATATCTGATATTTTTGAAATTCTCAGGGAATTAATGAACACATTTTAGCTGTTTCTGCAGTGTTTGTTTAGTTAACCCCATTTTCTAGACTAAAATTCTGCACCTAACGCTACCAATCAAATCCTGTGCATCACTTACGCCATTTTTCTGACACACTATCAAACACTCTTTTTTCAAATGCTTGTCGTTTTTGAAGACTCAAATCGAAAGGTGCGGAGTGCACATGAAGTAACTTACTTTCCTTTCATTAATGGAGTTTCATTTCTTCCGCTGACAGCATGCCGCAGTATCATCTGGATCTCCTTGAACGATTTTTCCGCCTGACCTGGATTTTCCACGACCAAGGCCATAATTATTTGTCGAAGCACTTCTTGCTTGGAAGCCATCTCGATAATCGCTTAACAGATTGTGACGAAATTTTATACATGTAAAGATTACACTTTAAACTAGTTTGAAGAAAAGTTTTATCGATTTGTACTCAAGAAATTAAAAGTTATTCATAAAAGAACCTGTGGCAGTTGTTCGAGTACAGTCTTTAGAAGCGATTCCAGTCAGAAAATTCTACTGAATTCACAACCGAAATATGCTTTGATTTTATTCAGTATTGTTTGAAAAGATGTACGATTCAAACCTGTTTTGATCAACATGATATAAGCCAGTGAGCAAAGGGTTTCGATTCTACGATAGCTACCATAGCGGATTGTATTTTAGTAAGTTTCTTAATAACGCAATACGGATTTAATTTAATTCAATTATACACCATATACCGAATCCGGAAGCTTACGCCTTGAATTAGAACAGAATTTCAATGAACTGAGGCTGACTAGCCAATTCGTGCTGGTTATTTAATTCATGAAATACTTTCCAATCCTGTTACTGCCAGCGTAAAGCACACGTAACCAAAGTTCGATGAAGTTTAGTTTGTATTGTATTCAGTTGAACCTTATCAGACGGTTTGAGATATTATCTATTTTAGTCGATAAAGCAAGTTTTAGTAAAAATGCGAAAATGCAATTTTTTCGATTTAGATTTCATTTAATTTGAATATAAAAATCAAGCTTTAAACATTCGCATATATTTCTTGTATGATTCTTGTTGCAAGCATGCATTCAATATGCTACATGCCGTACGAAAGATTCATTTAGTTAATGAGAAAATATTCTTAACTTGTAATACTGGATGGTAGTTTTTTTGCAAATGCCTCTTTCGCCCCTAAAACGCAACATAATCACGAATAGCCGCTCCTTATTGGATTTGAAGTGGTTACTACCAAACTCAGCACCGGGCAGTCTGTGACGGTGTGCTAGTCGAAACCGGTTCAACGTGCCTCGCATTTTGCTATAGAATCGACCAAGGATAACCACTTAATTGGGTTTTAGTTTTGAGCTACCTTATCGAGAACGAAAACTTCGAATAGGCAAGGCTGTGCGATGATATGCATCATCAGATAGTACAAAACTTAGCCATCTGCAAGTTGTTTCAATCGGTTCGGTAAGCAACCATACATTTTTACTTACGCACGCGCTACTAACCCATAGCCGTATGATATTTGATTCCATCGCCTTCGTTCATGAAAACATGATAAGACTAATTTTATTCATGTCGCACGTTAGAGGAATCTCACACCCTGTTATTAGCGTGGCAGTGATAAACAATCTTGTCGCATCGATCAGCTCTCCGTCATCGTTAGTTCAGACGATAAATCCCTTGACCTTGCCAAATTCAAACCTCTTATTGTGTGATGCCAAATACTATTTTTTGAAGTGTGTAAATGATAAAGGAGTAACATTGAAAACACTATTGTGGAACTTGAGCTTTTATGGAACAAATTTTAGTCATTGATTATTATGTAATGTGATAGCTTTGCCCTGGTATTATACTCTGTAATCACTCTTCAGTTGAATTGTTTAAAAATGCACAAAGAATTAAGAAAATGATGCTTGGGAGAAGCCAACTACAACCAACTAAGGAAGAAAAGAAATTTTAGTCCGATACTCATTGTTTTTAGAGACCGCTGGTATCACTTTAACATATCTCTATGAGTATCACGAGAGAGGAATCATATTAGTAGGAAAAGTATAAAACCTGTATATGGTTTAGTAAAAAGATAGAAAAAGTAAGCTACTAGAAGCGATTTATTTCCGGGGAACGTAAACAATCAGCTGTCATTCATTTATAGAATTTTTCGCCCTTTATTTTTGAAATCTTATAATGATCATTTATAATTTTTTTTTTATTTAATAACATATTTTAAGGCACATTGCGTTAAGCTATAAGATGCCGAGGGCATATGTTTTAACTACTTAAACTAGATTTTTTTTTTATTTTCACATCATATGAGCTTTGGGAGATCTAGTCTTCAACGGGTGGTCGGCAGTGGCTGGCTGGATCTTGTACGCTGGAGTAAACTGGCACGACGTTGGTACGTATCACTGTTGGTCGCATCTTTTCGTTCGTGTGGGTCCGCGGAAAACACCCCCGACTACGGGGAGCCGGCTGATGGCCCGCATAATCATCGACTTGAGCGGCTCTCCGTGGTGGTGAATTTTGTGGAAGAGAAGGAAAGAAACAGAGAGAAGTTTATGTTGTTGAAAAAGGTGGTAAGGGAGCGAAACTACTTAGGTCAGCGATAAGATCTAATTAGTTGACATCGAGATGGTGAAGAGACGGGGACAGGGGAGCAAAAAATTAGTGACAGCAGAAAGATCTTGTTAGTTTTTCGATGAAGATGGTGGACAGACGACATTTGGGGAGGTTCGAGCGGATGTTAGGTACGAGGTTGAAGGAGGATGTTGTGGAACCCTTCAGCAGATCAGACTTGTAAGTTAATGTTCTTTATGAACTGATATAAGAGCAGCATATAGGGAAGGTCTCGATGGGCCAACACGTCTCGTACTGGGACCATGGGTGATATACCTCGGGCCCGAAGGGAGTCAATTAGCTGTGATCTGGCGCCACAATACTCGGTACATACCCAGACAACATGTTCAATGTCGTGATAACCCTTATCGCATGTGCAGAGACCATTCTCCACAAGCCCGATACGCCGGAGGTGCGTATCCAAGGTGTTATGATTAGACATGAGCCGGGACATCACACGAATGAAATCCCGACCCACATTCATCCCTCTGAACCAAGGTTTCGTCGATACCTTTGGGATAATGGAGTGTAACCATCGTCCCAGTTCCCCATTACTCCATGAAGTTTGCCAACTTTCGAGCGTCCTTTGACGAGATACACTGAAAAATTCGTTGAAGCAAATTGGTCTTTCATAAATTTCACCTTCTAATGCGCCCACTTTAGCCAATGAGTCTGCCTTTTCATTTCCCGGAATGGAACAATGTGATGGGACCCAGACTAAGGATATTAAATAAGACCGACCAGATAAAGTTCTCAAGTGTTCCCGTATTTTCCCCAGGAAATATGGGGGATACTTTCCTGGCTTCATTGCCCGGAGAGCTTCTATTGAGCTTAGACTGTACGTGACAATGAAGTAATGGTCTTTGGGCAAGGTTTCAATGATCTCGAGGGTGTAATGAATAGCAGCTAATTCTGCGACGTAAACTGAAGCCGGATCACTGAGTTTGTAAGAAGCGGTGATGTTTTGATTGAAGATGCCGAAGCCTGTGGACCTGTTGATGTTTGATCCGTCAGTGTAAAACATCTTTTCACAGTTGACTCTTCTAAATTTATTATAAAAAATATTAGGGACCACTTGAGGGCGTACGTGATCCGGAATTCCACGAATCTCTTCTCTCATGGAAGTGTCGAAAATCACAGTAGAATCAGAAGTATCCAAGAAATGAGCACGGTTGGGAACAAACGAAGAAGGGTTAATATTCTGAGCCATGTAATCAAAATACAAGGACATAAAACGGGTCTGAGAATTGAGCTCGACAAGCCTTTCGAAGTTTTCAATCACCATCGGATTCAAAATATCGCATCGGATTAGCAATCGATATGAGAGATCCCAAAATCGATTTTTCAACGGTAAGACGCCCGCAAGCACTTCGAGACTCATCGTATGAGTCGACTGCATGCAACCTAAGGCAATACGCAAACAACGATACTGAATTCTTTCCAGTTTAATGAAATGGGTGTTCGCGGCGGATCGGAAGCAAAAGCATCCATATTCCATTACGGACAATATCGTTGTTTGGTACAGCCTAATCAGGTCTCCTGGGTGGGCACCCCACCAAGTACCGGTTATTGTACGGAGAAAGTTGATTCTCTGCTGGCATTTCTGTTTCAGATACCTAACATGACATCCCCAGGTGCCTTTGGAGTCGAACCAGACCCCGAGATATTTAAATGTGAAGACCTGAGCTATGTTTTCACCCCCTAGTTGAAGCTGTAGTTGTGCTGGTTCTCGCTTCCTTGAAAATACAACCAGCTCAGTTTTCTCCGTAGAGAACTCGATACCCATCTGAAGAGCCCATGTTGACAAGTTATCGAGGGTATCTTGTAATGGTCCTTGAAGATCGGCTGCTTTGGGTCCTGTAATAGACACAACGCTGTCGTCGGCAAGTTGTCTTAGCGTGCAAGATGTATTGATACATTCATCAATGTTGTTTACGTAAAAATTGTATAAAAGGGGGCTTAAGCATGAGCCCTGAGGAAGACCCATGTAACTGAATCGTATTGTCGACAAATCACCATGCGCGAAATACATGTATTTCTCGGACAATAGATTATACAAAAAGTTATTCAAAATTGGTGAAAGACCATGCTGATGCAACTTCTCAGATAGGATGTTTATTGAAACTGAGTCAAAAGCCCCCTTGATGTCTAAGAAAACTGATGCCATTTGTTCTTTACGAGCAAATGTCATTTGAATTTCTGTTGAGAGCAACGCAAGACAATCGTTCGTTCCTTTGCCCCTGCGGAAACCAAATTGTGTATCTGAAAGTAAGCCATTAGTCTCGACCCAATTGTCTAGACGAAACAGAATCATTTTTTCGAACAATTTCCGGATACAAGAAAGCATGGCAATCGGCCGATACGAATTGTGATCGGAGGCTGGTTTTCCTGGTTTTTGAATGGCGATAACTCTTACTTGTCTCCAGTCATGTGGGACAATATTATCCTCAAGAAGCCTGTTGAATAAATTCAATAAGCGTCTTTTAGCAGAGTCAGGCAAATTTTTCAACAAGTTGAATTTAATTTTGTCTAACCCCGGAGCTTTATTGTTACACGACAAGAGCGCAAGTGAGAACTCTACCATCGAAAAAGGTGTTTCGTTTCTGTTTGATGAGGCGACGCGCATGATCGTCTGTTCCGGAACAGAGTCAGGACATACTTTTTTAGCGAAATCGAATATCCAGCGGTTAGAATATTCCTCGCTTTCGTTCATGGTGTTTTTGTTGCGCATTCGTCGGGCTGTGTTCCAAAGAGTGCTCATCGATGTTTCTTTTGTTAATCCGTCAACAAACCGTCGCCAGTAACCTAGTTTTTTTTGCTTTAACTAAGTTCTTCATTTGTTTTTCTAGCGCCGCGTAATTGCGATAATTATCAGGTGTTCCATATTTTCTGAACTTTTTGAATGCTAAAGATCTTTCCGCGTTCAATGATGAGCACTCTTTGTCCCACCACGGATTGGGAGAACGGATGTTAGTTTTCGCGCCGGGTACACGTTTCGTCTGAGCTTGAATCGCGGAGTCGAGAATCAAGCCAGCCAAAAACGTGTACTCTTCCTCCGGAGGAAGTTCTTGTGTTGTTTTGAGTTTCTCAGACATCGAATTAGCGTATTCTTTCCAATCAATATTTCGTGTGAGGTCATACGAAACATTGATTGTCTCCGATGGTCGTAATCCGCAGGTGATTGAAATTACGATAGGTAGATGATCGCTACCGTGGGGATCAGGGATCACCTTCCACTTGCAATCCAGCCGTAGTGATGTCGAGCAAAGGGATAAATCCAGCGCACTTGGTCTTGCTGGTGGTGCAGGAATCCGTGTCATTTCTCCCGTATTAAGAATTGCCATATTGAAGTTATCGCAAAGATCATAGATCACGGTTGATCTATTGTCATCATGAAGACAACCCCAACCCGTACCATGTGAGTTGAAGTCACCTAAAACTAACGTTGGTGCGGGAAGGAGCTCAATGATATCGCTTAGCCGCCGATGCCCAATCGAGGCCCTTGGAGCAATGTAGATGGAAGCAATGCAAAGGTCTTTGCCTTTAATTCTGCCCTGACATGCGACAACTTCAATACCTGGTATCGATGGGAGGTTAATTCGGAAGAAGGAATAGCACTTTTTGATCCCCAAAAGTACTCCTCCGTAGGGATCATCTCGATCCAGGCGAATTATGTTAAAATCGTGGAAGTTGAGGGTTACATTTGAGGTCAGCCAGGTTTCACACAAAGCAAATGCGTCGCATTTCAAACTATTTAAAAGAACTTTGAAGGAATCAATTTTCGGGAGGATACTTCTGCTGTTCCACTGTAGTACAGTGATTGCATCCTTAACCTCGTTCGATGTATTAGCCATCAAAGGATACAATCTCTGAAAGGAGGGGCCATTTTGCAGTCAACTGCTTCAAAAATGCTTTAATTGTTGGCATAAATGTCATCAACAGACTCTTGAGAGGATCAGTGACGTTGAAGGTTCTAAGAATCCAGTCCACAATGTTAGAGAATTTCAGTATTCCAGCACTTGATTGATTCTCAGTTTGTATTTTAGGGGTACTCGGGGTTTTTGGTGTACCGGGAAGTGCAGGAAACTCTTGGTCTGATGCTAAGTTCGCTAGACCAGGAGCCTTTTGCTTCGGTTTTTGGGAAGCACTTCGAGTATTTATAATTTTTTTGGTCCCCGCAATGGATATCCTTGGGCCTTTACATGGCAGTTTAGGAGATGAGATCGTCCTTCTTTTCCTAGAACCGCTAGGCATAGTAAAGGATGATCCCTCTTGAGGGTCATCGGAATCATTCTCGTCGGTAGGCAAACAATCAAAGAGATTCATCGATTCGACAGGTGGCATGGTGTTCTTCAGCATCTCTGCGAAAGTTCGTTTGGAACGTTCTTTAAGAGATTGCTTCAATTTTTCTCCGCGCAGTTTGTACGCGGGACATGAATTCAATTCATGTGGGTTTTCCCCACAGTAAAGACACTTTGAAGCTTTTTTGCCACATGATTCGTCTGCATGTTCCCCTCCACATTTAATGCACCTTTGCTTATTGCCGCAGTAGGTGGCTGTGTGACCCAGCTGCTTGCAATTGGTACAATTCATTACCCGCGGGACAAATAAGCGTACAGGTAAGCGAACCTTGCCCAGAAGGACGTAATTGGGAAGAGCAGATCCAGCGAAAGTTACCCGAAATGAGTCTGATGAAGAATAAGTTTTTGTCTTATCTTCTGCAATTTTTACTGAACTCAATTGCTTGCAGTCCAGTATTTTAACATTCTGAAGAGCAGGATCTCTGAAACAGCCAACCCCACTCTTCAGAAGGTATTCGCAGGTCAAACTCGCCTCACTAACCACGCCGTCAATCTCCACTTCCCGAGCTGGTATGTAAACGCGGTAATTCCTCGTAAAGGCCTCATGGCGAACGATCTGATTTGCCTGCTCGAGGGTTTTCACGACAACTTTCAACTTTTTCGCTCGAACTTTTGCTATCTGGATAACGTCCGAGTAGTACTTAGCCAGCTCACTTGATATTTGCATCAAATTGAGTGATTGTTCTTTTTTGGACCGGAAGTATACCACATAGGGCCCAGCAGAACCGGTTGGCCACACGCGTGTGCGAGAGGGGTTATCAGGGGAAGATAAATTATCCAGGAGTTCTAAGCCATCCATTTTTATGGAGAGATTATCATTTGAGGGAGGACGCCCTCCGCCCTCGTTCATAGTAAAGTAAACACACGCTTTATTGAGATATGTTGAGATAAACGGGTAGAATGATAAAAACAAAACACTAGGATTATACTTAGCTAGACACCACTAATCCAGTTCAAGGTCAGCAAGATGATTGTCTCTGCTGCTAGTGTGCGGAACCTTCGCACGGGAACAATCACTAGCACCGCAAACAAAGAGCTAACCCTCTTGGATACACAATAGAATAACGGCAGTTTTTGATGATAGGCACCGTCTGATCACTATTATACTAGTCTGGTAAACTATCGAATGTGTGAGAAAAAAACCTTTAGCAAGGAAAAACACACACGGCACTGCTTAAGAGCACGAAATAACGTCCGATCGATCCGAGAGATGCGGTACGAATGAGATCATTTATAATGTTTACATTATATCGACCAAATGAACCATAGACAGGACAACAATTGAGCATCCAGTATTATTTTACTGTGACTCCTTTAAGTAAATTTCAGATATAAAGCGGTATCTGTGTAAATTTTCAAAGATATGCGGTTTTACACGCGATTTCTCTATGCAGTGCCTGTCTTCCGCGATGGCTTGACCGAATTTCAAATGAAAGGTTTTGTGGTTCCATATTGAATTCCAAAATTTCATCCGAATCCGACATCCGATATTGAATCGAATCCCGATATTGAATCGAATCCCGATCGTTCGCCGGGTAAAATAATTTCTAAACTTGTCTCGAGTCTATTCCAATCGGTACTCATTGCCAGTAGACGGCCAAATAAATAAATTTCAGCTTTCCTGGCTCCCGATTTTCGATTAACGACCTGAGATTGTCCGGGGCTAAACCACCAATTATTCTGATCCATAGATTGGCTTTGTAAACGCGCTTTTATGTGACAAACAGACATCAGTTAGCTGGATGACACTGAGTCAATTCAGTTTAGCATCAATCGTGTTAGTGCCAAAAGGTGCACGTTTGAATTTTTTTTTACTTTTTGTACTTGAAATTCTTAACAGATTGCTGAAACATACCTGTATATTGATATCTATATTTAAATTCTACTTCTTATCACTTATTTACTAGATTTGCCATAAATTAAATCAAAACGCTTATTATATGTACCGAAGCAATCGAATAGGCTTCAAGAAGAAGACTCCAAAGTCAGTGTCAACATCAATAATTTGGTACTGCAGGGCGTGAAGTTTCGACACAATACCAATATTCTAAGCGAGCAGGATTATGTCTTACGTAAAGTTGAAACCAACATACAACCCATCCGATCACAATTTCATTTCTTTTGCGTTCATTAGGTTATCTTAAATTTTGGGCCCTGCCGTATTTATTCATTTTTGTGTGAAACTTTAATGTCCGGTTTGGCCCCAATTGGGTTGGTCATTTCATGATAAATTGGTTAAATAACTAATGCTTGTTTTTACAAGTCACAAATTGGAAATTGTAGCTAAAAGTTGAAGCTACACAACTGTACAGATAAATGGGTAACCATCTAAGTGTATACACTTAGAAAATTTCGCAGTATTCGGTAATTTTTTACCGAATTTTCAAAAGCTGAACGTTCGGTAACTGAATTGATTACCGATCGTTCGGTAATTGCTGAACTGTCAAACAATTACCGTAAACTGTAAACCTAAAGTGCCTATAACCAGAGTGACGACATCTCATCCGTAATGTTGGCAACAATTCAAAACATTCCATTAGCTTTACATTGAATTGACAGGTCGTTTGCTCGTTTGGAACTGGTAGCTGTCATTCCAAACGAACAGCTGTCGCCACTCTGATTATAGTCGCTCTATGTAAACCAAATGGATCTAACAGATTGTTCGGTAATTTTTGTTTGATTGTTTTCCTTTGGTTAAAATTCTGGATTTTCGGATTACAAAAAACAACACATATTCACAAAAACGAATGAAGAAAGTGGTTTTATTCTACGAGAAATTCAAAAAGTGTCAGATGTTCCGACTGACCGGAATTATGAGCGCCTTCCAAAACACTGCACAATCCGTCGAATCCAACAAAAATTACCCTTGAACGATTTGTGTTAGCAGCAAGTGGACAAGTAATACAAAATTATTTTCTGCCTATAAGTAAATAAAAAGCTGTTAGTGGCTCTAATGTCCTATAAACTTTTATCACCTGTACCTCAATCCATTCGATGAACCCTTCAACATTTTTTTCGTTTGGTTAATAAAAAGACACTCACTGAATATTTTAATAACTGTTTAACAGTTAGTTTCATGACAATCAGTTTTCACAGAAGTTCGGTTATTGGAAGATAACTTTACCAAACGGACAGTCTGATTTTTACCGTATTCGGCGACTATTCAGGTTTAGCGTATCAATTGTATATCTAATACATGAATTCTGCCATGAAAATTTACGTTAAACTGATCGTTCGGTGAGAATTTGCAGAATTGTTGTAAAATAAAACCCATGTACCGAAATATCGGTTATTTCTATAGATTACCGAAAGTTCTCGTTAAAAATATTACCTAACAAAGGAATTAAATCTTAGTGTGTAATAGGTGTTTTTTGAATTTCGAAGAAATGTCCCGTTTAACCCCATAGCTTCTGAAATTTTTAATTTTTGGTTGGTCAGATTTTGCTAAACCACAAGTTGGGAATTGTAGCTGAAGCTATACATAGTGGGTAAAAACCTAATGGTAAGGGATGCTTTTTTTCAATTTTCTAAAAGTGTCCGGCTTAGCCCCGGTCTCCCCTACCTGCAATAGTGGAACTCATTTCGTTTTCTCAGAGATGACCCAACTGACCTGAGTACTGTTTCACTCTGTAGTTTATACTAGTTTTTGAAAAAAAAACCTTTTTGTTTTTCAAGAATCAAGAGAAAATTATTTTGAAGAGTACCACACATTTATTTACGAGAACATGAGAGAAACTCATAGGTGGATTAGAACAGGTATTTGGATGATTTTTGTTCTGATGGATGCATTGGTAAAGATATATCAATGTATAAGATTGGTTGACTGTATTTCTAAATACATATTTTTGTTACGAAAATAGTACAACGGAACAATGAAACCGGAAGTCAAGAGAAACTACGTAAGAAACCCGTGATCTTATTGAGAATAGTGTTTTTGGCTTACTCATATAGAAAGGCTATGCAATCGCAGCGAAAACCGACTTTACAGCCGAGGCCCGGAGGGCTGAGTGTCATATACCATTCGACTCAGTTCGTCGACATTACAAAATGTCTGAGTGTGTGTGTATGTGTACATTCAAATCGTCATTCAAAATGACGATGCAAAACTTATAC
This sequence comes from Malaya genurostris, assembly GCF_030247185.1. NCBI lineage: Eukaryota > Metazoa > Arthropoda > Insecta > Diptera > Culicidae > Malaya > Malaya genurostris. The sequence goes on along the minus strand of NC_080570.1, from coordinate 72,574,769 downwards.
GCGTCGTTACGTGCGACTTTGCTCCGTTCGCAGCGTGCTTTGTTCAACTTCGTATAGTGTGCAGGGTTGCCACATTTAAATCTTTATTTTTCAGGTGAAAAATATGTAAATTTGTAAATCTTTTATTCAATTTTTACCTACTTGTTAGTATTATCACAAACTCATGATAACGATGCTTTTCTATAAAAGTACACCTATTTACTTTCTCATATAAAAAGTTTATGCAATCACTTGAAAAATTGACTAGTGAAAATTGGCCCGGAAGGCTAAGTGTGTATGTACGTGTGTGATATGTATCAAATGATGTCACTCATAAAATAAAAAAATCTCATAGTCCCATGGGTTGCTATTGAATTTCATCATACTTTCAAAGGGTAAAGTGGGTCATTTAGAACGACGATGCAAAAGAGGGTAAAACTCTTCTCAATTCGGTTCAAAACTGACTCAATTTGTAGGCTATATTAGTTACTTACTAAACGAGCATCGGAGACCCATAGTGTTATATACCATTCGACTCAGTTCGACGAGATCGGAAAATGCCTGTGTGTGTATGAGTGTGCACTTTTTGAAGATATTTTTACTGCTCAATTTTCTCAGAGATGACGGAACCGATTTTAACAAACTTTGGATCGTTCGAAAGCTACTGTCGGGCCATTGATCAAGTTCAAAGATCAAATTGATGCGACTTCTGGTTCCGGAGATATGATGGTATAAGTGACATAACCGATGTCACTTATAACGGGTGGCAACTAAAATTTTGGAATTTCTTTCTCAAGCTGTCAAAAAAGACAAACATACTTGGAGAAGATCTGATTTATTGAAATTAAAGATACATTGTTCATTGTTGAAAAAAATTAGTGAACATTTGAAAACGGTCCGTAATCGGATGTTCGGCGAAGCTTGCGTTTGATGTCGGAACAGGAGCGTTGTACGGCCTTCATGTCAACTTTCCGAATGCATCTCTTGATTCTACCAATCAACTGTTAGCAATTCGTGGCTCTCCAGTTATTTTTGTAGCTGAAAACCCCGAAGAAATCTTCGATTAGGTGACACTAAGGTAGATTTATCGGGTTGTGGTTTTTGGGTACAAATGGGATCGAATGGGTATTCAGGAACGATTGTGTTTTTTGGCGCAATGCGATGACGTTTTATCCGGCCAAAACACGTATTGTCCATCAGCATGATGTTTTTGAAAAAAAAACGGGATCAAAACTTTCTACAAACATTCGTTCTGGTACGCATTTTGATTGATTACCAACCCAGATGGCTTGAACCATGGCTTAAAAATGCCTTTCTCGGAAATGACAATGTACAGCATCACTTTCTGTTCAAACTTATGTTTAAACTAATATTTTATGTTCGGATGTACAGTAGAACTATCCGTTGAATAGTATCGATCGCATTGGAAATTCAGCGTTGGAATCTGTGCGTCAGTATATCCCAGGGCTCGTGGCTTCTTTCGGTACTTTATTCCGAGTCTTTTCAATGTTTTGCAGATGTACTGATGAGAACAGTTGTACTTTTTTGCGGCATCCCTTTGACTCAGTGAATCCTTGTTGTTGAAGGCACGAGAAAAAAAACGAAGTCCTTTTGCGTCCATAATTTTGGCTGGTCTTCCACTACCTTCCTTACAAGCAGTTGTTGGGCATCTTAGGATATTGTAAACTGTCGAAGCCGCAACATTTTTGCTTTTAAAATGTTGTACCCGTTATATTGTTGGTCGTTGAGCGCTTTGCCGAGATCTCTATGCAGTTCGTAGAACTGTACAATGCGCTCGTGAAATACTTCTTGTTTCGACGGCATTTTGAGCAAAACTGAGCAAGCATGAACAAAACAGAAAATACTAGCAGAAAGAGGAGAAAGAGAACTAACACATACACACTCTTAGTTCTTTCTGAGCTCGTTTGTTGTTGAGCATACAGGCCTCGAAAAAATTCCAAAATTTTAGTTGCCACCCGTTACCATCATATAGTGATTAGCATCACTCTTCTAACACAAATAGGCAACGCAAATGTCAAGCGCTTGGTGCCATTTGAGCCAATTTGTTCTAATAGCAACATTGATTATTGAATAAAACCTGTTTTAATCCACCTAGTGGTGTAATGATGCCTTTCTCATGTACATATAATATTGTGGTATTCTATTCAAAAATTTTCTTTTCGATTTTTGAAAGAAACCAAGTGATTGTTTATGCATAACATACAGAATAAAACAGTGCTTTGATTGCGTAAGCCATCCTTAAGAGAACGACACTTCCGGAACCGGAACCCGAGAACCGGTATAATCGAAGTCGGCTCGTACGGCCACCAACTAACATGACACACAAACTCTTCTAGTACGCACCCTATAACTCAGGATTCGGAAGTCGGATCCGGACGAAATTCAGGAATTTCGTATAGGATCGGAAGACCTTTCATTTGAATCTAAGTTTGTGGAAATCGGTCAAACCATCGCTGAGAAAAGTGAGTGAGATCCATTTTGGTATATATGACCACTATTTCCGGTACTTCCGGAACCGGATACCGGGAACCAGGGTAGCCGGAATCGGTTTGTTTAGTTTACTGATAATGACTATCGATTGGTGTAGTTTTGACACCAGTTCAGAAATTTTTTTACGTATTTTGTTTCGCCGGTTTAAGTGACGGTGTACAATATTGAACATACTTTACCCTATAATTCCGGAAACGGAAGTCAGATCCGGATGAAATTCAGGAATTCCGTATGGGACCGGAAGACCTTTCATTTGAATCTAAGTTTGTGGAAATCGGTCAAACCATCGTTGAGAAAAGTGAGTGAGATCCATTTTGGTATATATGACCACTATTTCCGGTACTTCCGGAACCGGATACCGGGAACCAGGGTAGCCGGAATCGGTTTGTTTAGTTAACTGATAATGACTATCGATTTGTGTAGTTTTGACACCAGTTCAGAAAATTTTTTACGTTTTTTGTTTCGCCGGTTTAAGTGACGGTGTACAATATTGAACATACTTTACCCTATAATTCCGGAAACGGAAGTCAGATCCGGATGAAATTCAGGAATTTAGTATGGGACCGGAAGACCTTTCATTTGAATCTAAGTTTGTGGAAATCGGTCAAACCATCGCTGAGAAAAGTGAGTGAGATCCATTTTGGTATATATGACCACCATTTCCGGTACTTCCGGAACCGGATACCGGTAACCAGGATAGCCGGAATCGGTTTGTTTAGTTGCCTGCTGATAATGACTATCGATTTGTGTAGTTTTGACACCAGTTCAGAAATTTTTTTACGTATTTTGTTTCGCCGGTTTAAGTGACGGTGTACAATATTGAACATACTTTACCCTATAATTCCGGAAACGGAAGTCAGATCCGGATGAAATTCAGGAATTCCGTATGGGACCGGAAGACCTTTCATTTGAATCTAAGTTTGTGGAAATCGGTCAAACCATCGCTGAGAAAAGTGAGTGAGATCCATTTTGGTATATATGACCACTATTTCCGATACTTCCGGAACCGGATACCGGAAACCAGGATAGCCGGAATCGGTTTGTTTAATTGCCTACTGATAATGACTATCGATTTGTGTAGTTTTGAGACCAGTTCAGAAAATTTTTTACGTTTTTTGTTTCGCCGGTTTAAGTGACGGTGTACAATATTGAACATACTTTACCCTATAATTCCGGAACCGGAAGTCAGATCCGGATGAAATTCAGGAATTTAGTATGGGACCGGAAGACCTTTCATTTGAATCTAAGTTTGTGAAAATCGGTCAAACCATCGCTGAGAAAAGTAGGTGAGATCCATTTTTGTATATATGACCACCATTTCCGGTACTTCCGGAACCGGATACCAGTAACCAGGATAGCCGAAATCGGTTTGTTTAGTTGCCTACTGATAATGACTATCGATTTGTGTAGTTTTGACACCAGTTCAGAAAATTTTTTACGTATTTTGTTTCGCCGGTTTAAGTGACGGTGTACAATATTGAACATACTTTACCCTATAATTCCGGAAACGGAAGTCAGATCCGGATGAAATTCAGGAATTCCGTATGGGATCGGAAGACCTTTCATTTGAATCTAAGTTTGTGGAAATCGGTCAAACCATCGCTGAGAAAAGTGAGTGAGATCCATTTTGGTATATATGACCACTACTTCCGGTACTTCCGGAACCGGATACCGGGAACCAGGATAGCCGGAATCGGTTTGTTTAGTTGCCTACTGATAATGACTATTGATTTGTGTAGTTTTGAGACCAGTTCAGAAAATTTTTTACGTTTTTTGTTTCGCCGGTTTAAGTGACGGTGTACAATATTGAACATACTTTACCCTATAATTCCGGAAACGGAAGTCAGATCCGGATGAAATTCAGGAATTCCGTATGGGACCGGAAGACCTTTCATTTGAATCTAAGTTTGTGGAAATCGGTCAAACCATCGCTGAGAAAAGTGAGTGAGATCCATTTTGGTATATATGACCACTACTTCCGCTACTTCCGGAACCGGATACCGGGAACCAGGATAGCCGGAATCGGTTTGTTTAGTTACCTACTGATAATGACTATCGATTTGTGTAGTTTTGAGACCAGTTCAGAAAATTTTTCACGTTTTTTGTTTCGCCAGTTTAAGTGACGGTGTACAATATTGAACATACTTTACCCTATAATTCCGGAACCGGAAGTCGGATCCGGATGAAATTCAGGAATTCCGTATGGGACCGGAAGACCTTTCATTTGAATCTAAGTTTGTGGAAATCGGTCAAACCATCGCTGAGAAAAGTGAGTGAGATCCATTTTGGTATATATGACCACTATTTCCGGTACTTCCGGAACCGGATACCGGGAACCAGGATAGCCGGAATCGGTTTGTTTAGTTGCCTACTGATAATGACTATCGATTTGTGTAGTTTTAAGACCAGTTTAGAAAAATTTTTACGTGTTTTGTTTCGCCGGTTTAAGTGACGGTGTACAATATTGAACACACTTTACCCTATAACTCCGGAACCGGAAGTCGGATCCGGATGAAATTCAGGAATTCCGTATGGGACCACGAGACCTTTCATTTGAATCCTAGTTTGTCAAAATCGGTTCAGCCATCTCCGAGAAAACCTAGTGAGATTATTTGACACATACACACACACACACACACACACACAGACACACACACACACACACACACACACCCAGACATTGCTCAGCTCGATGAACTGAGTCGAATGGTATATGACACATGGCCCTCCGGGCCAATTTTCACTGGTCGGTTTTTCAAGTGATTGCATAACCTTTCTATATGAGAAAGGCAAAAAGCGAAAAAAAAACATATTTTGACATCAGTTTTCGATATATTGTAGAAAAATTACATTTTTATGCATTTCACTGATTATATTGAAGAAAATCCTAGTGTCTGTGAAACGCTCGTACTTTGGACTCGACATTCTTCATAAAATTCTGCACAGTTACTTTTGTGACTTTCCTGGAGGCAGCTGTCCATTTTTTTTGAACTCCTGCATGTTTTGGGACACTGTACCTTCCTTCCGAAAGTGTCGCTTGACAATTGCCCAATACCTTTCAATTGGCCGAAGATCCGGGCAGTTCGGAAACCTGTACGGGTAAATGCGACGGAATGGTATTTTAACAGCGTTCAATACAAAATGTTCGTTTGATATCGCATTAGATCGGGAGAATGGAATCCCGAATTTTAGCGGTCAGATCAGATGCATGGAAACTGTTCAGATAACAAGATCATTTGCTTAACGTTCCCAAATTAGTACCAGTGTGAATCGGAAAAGCCATTTTGTGACTGGAATATAAAACTGATTGGGATTGGACAAAGGACGCTACGATTTCACTGGAGGAACGGAAAGGGAAAGCCATTTTGTATCACATCAGGAAGCCATTTTATTGGCTTGTAGATTATTGTTTAGAAGATTGCGGGACGAAAATTAATATTACTGCAGGAAACATCACAGTTCGACGTGGGTCTTTGTGTGGGAGCTGCAATAGGAGCTAGGGATACCACGGGGTTGAGATCCTGAATACGAAATCAAATGATTCTCGTGTTGCAAGCACAGGTGGTGCAACGTATCGTGCTATTAACACTCACTCAGCCCTGACAATATCCCAACCGGCAGGTCCCGCGGTCGGATCTGGAACTACCAGTAGTGGTGTCTTCCACGTGTGTCTTCGCTACGTCCACTCGTCGATGACACGTGCATCCAGTGATCGGAACTTACCGTAAGCACGTGTAACTTGGAACTTGCTTGCATAAATGTCCACGGGAGTCGACGCAAGGTCATTAGTCGTAAGTTTCCAAAGAGCCAGCCGGCCAAAAGTAATTAGTTAGGTTAGACGTGTAAGCTTAAAATGTTTGAGATCTCGATTGTCAATAATAGAGCATGATTAAGTCAGATGGACAGTTTTCGTCAGTTTTGTCTGTACCCTTTTATTGACCGCGTATTTCGTATTTTGAACAAATATCGCGAGACATTTGTTGTTGGCTAAGACGGCATTTCGTTTCAAACAGGTTTAGGGACTAAGTTTGTTGATAAACGGAGTAGTGCGACTTGGATGTTCAGATGTTTTCGGGTGTTTGAGATTTACCCTTTGACCCGCCTTGTGAAAAGAAGCCTTAGCCCTTGAAAAAGCCTCAGCAGCCTCTCCTTGGGAGAGTGGCGCTAAAGCTGTTGTAGGTGAGCAGGAACAAACGAATTCGTCACAGGTTGATGTACTTTTCCACGAATTATACATTATTTTTTGACAACCACTGTAGAACGGAGTTGGCGTAGTGGGCTGAAGCCAAATCCGGCCAGAAGAGAGGAGGTGCCTTATGCTTTCTGTACAGTGGCAGCATTCTCTTCTTCAAACATTCTTCCTCGTACACCTTGGCGTTAATTGTGCCCTTCGTGAATAAAATCGACGACCGCAAACCACAGGTACAAATTGCTTGCCAGACCAACACCTTCTGCCCAAACTTTTCCATCGCCACCGTGGTGTCAGCGTCGTCCAGGTCCTGGTACACCGATTTCGTATAATGTTGCGGTCCGGGCAGCGCTCGAGAGTCTTCCTTGGTGTAGGTTTCGTCGTCGATCAGGACGCATCCGTCTTTATTCTGTAGAATCCGGCTATACGGTTTTCGCGCTCTTGTTTTTGCCTGAACTTGCTGTACCAGGGACTTTTTCGGCACCTTGTACGTTTTCTGGGAGTTCCGAACTTTGATTCGTTGAATCATCCCGATGCTGGTGTTGAATTGCTTAGCCAAATCCCGCGTCGACGCCGATGGGTTTTTCCTGATGTACTCAACCACTTTTAAGTCCCGGCCGGGCTGGCTGGGATCCGTTTTCCTATCGGATCGAAGAAAATCCTTCATGGAAAGGGTCTCCGATAATATTTTTGACACTGGTGTGGTGCACTTTCACCCGTTTTGCAATTTCGTTGTACGTGACACCATTTTCTGAGCACCAAGTGTGCAGAATTTTCTTTCGCATTTCCGGATCAATTCGACTCATCATTGAAACGATAAACCGTACCGAAACCAATCGATTGCGTAGCTTTTAATTGATATGTAAACAAACATGTCACCGCAAAACACGCCGCAAAAAATTAAGCCATTTCAGAGTAATAACTGTTTGAATGCTGCTAACTACTTATCGATACTTTCCTTCTAAGTCTTTGAAACGAATTACCGGACGTTTCATTTGACTTATTTCATCAAGTTCTACACCGACTTCCTTGGTCACTTTCCTCGCATCAGAAAACCTTTTTTGCGATCACATTTTACATATCAAACAAGAGATATCGTCGGTTTGAACCCTGTAAGTCGTTTGCCGGTGGTAAGCGAAAGTATTTTATGTTCTTCGGCTATTAGTTTAGATGTTATTGCTAATGTTATTAACAGTAAATAAATTATACCAGAAAAAGTATTAGCCCTGCAATGCAGTTGGTGTGGGTTAGGCTAACTGCGTAGGAAGTGATCGTCTTTTAGTCATCATGCTTTTATCGCTTACAGTACAAAATATTAAACGTATTTAGTCCACACTATAAATGATATCTTTTAATCTTTTTCATGGCTATAAGTTTGTGTCTCAATGCAAGATCGAGAGGTTGGTCTGCTTCTAACATCGACTTTTGAGGGACTCTACCTTGACAGTGATTTTAACCGAGCTTGTTAGTTGAGGTCTAAAAAACCGGCCACCTACTTAGCCAATCCGGTTAGTAGAGGAAAAAACTGTCTCACAGCTGATGACATGACCAAATATGATTAGATACCGGTTTGCACGAAGTCGATGTGTGATTGACATGATTGACAATAAGAAAAACAGTCTTCACGCTAAGATCGCTAGTGCCGGCGCACACAAGAACAGCTTATGTGGAAACTATGTAATAGTACTATTGGCTTGAGATCTGAGTGAAGATGATTGTACTGGTGTGTATTCAGATTCTAGAGCAAAATGGTTGAATTTATAAAGTTATAAAATACCGAATGAATTTGAAGATTTTCGCACAATCTAAATCTTTCTTTGTAACAATATGTTTAGAAAACAGATCAATTATTATATAATAATGAATAAAACAGATTATTATTGCACGTCTTCAAGATTAAAAAAAATTAAATTAATGTTTCGTATTGCTAATGAATTTGTTCCGCAATAATAACTATTAATTAACCTCTAAAACTAGGTTTATCAAAATAGATCCGACCGGTATAGTGAACTCGACTAAACACAAATCGAACACAAGCATTGAACTTTAGGTCGTTTCAGATGCAATGATTAGCAATAGCCTTCTTGTGAAATGCTAGTTGTTGTAGGTTAGTCGTTTCTACTTCACTCCAAGTCTACCGGTACAAGCCCGTAGTCGGCAGCTGTAGCAGAGGTGCGTGGTGGCAGATCATCATCAATGCGGTGCAAATGTAAATAAATTTTACTCATCAGCATCAAATGGCCATGCAAAATGTTTTCCCTTTTTCCGCGCACGCGCACGGAAATTTCAATGCCGGTGGAAGACAGTTAATCGCGGTTCGATGCCGACGTCGACCGCGACCGATCATGCCGGTACAACAATTAGTTTCAAACTCATACGTCGACAGCGTCGATAGCCAGTCGTTTGTATGCATATCACGATTTGTTATTGATATCAAACTCAAAGCTGTAAGGTGACAAGGTGGAAACTTGTGTGTGCTCACAGGTATCACAACACTATAAGCAATCGAGGGATGGGAGCTTCAATTCAATTATGTAAGAGCCATTGTTGTTTGAACCTCACTCGCATATTGATGGGTGACTGCTAGGGTGGCTTTTAAAATGGAAACATTTGAGGTACCACATTCGAATATCTTGCATTTTAACCCGAAAATCTTAGGCTGAAAGAACATTACCGGCTTGTGATCTTATAAAGGTGTAAATGTATGGTAAGCAAAATTCGTTTTTGGAGACACTCTTTTTGGTATAGTTCCGATGTCATTGTCTTATTTGTAACGAAAACTTTCGTTTTTTCGCCACAGCTGCAAATGCCCTGCCAAATCATAAATTTTCTTGCAAATTTGTCGGCAAAAATAAATTTAAATTTGACTGGAACATCCCCCCAAGCCAAGTAAAATTTTTGACCTGGGATTTGCCCGAAGTCAGCCTTGACATAGGTTTCATCGTCCATCAGAAGACACCCGTCGAACTTTGTCAGCACCTGGTCATATAGTTTCCGAGCACAAATGTTGACCACACTATTCTCTTTTATGGTCCGATTCGGCTGTTTGCTAGACTTGGTACTATGGGCAACACCGAATTTTCTGGCCAAATCATGGTCCGACAGATTAGGATTCCTCTTAATCGCCTTCAAAATCTTACCACGCAGTTTCCGGTCGACAGTTCCACTCCGACGATTGGCTTGAGGCTTCCGAATCGTCGTCAATGTTTCCTTATACCATTTGATAACGGCAATTTCAGCTGTTTAGCTAGCCTAGATGCAGAACACAATGGATTTTCCAAATAACTGTGCACAATTTTTTCCATTTGTTCGGCTTCCATGTTGATTGTTTACAAAGTACAGTCGATTTGCGAAATGTCAAAAATCATACGTGAAGCTGACAAAATTCCCGACACGTGGGCGCCAAGAACTTCCTAATACATCCACCAGGAGCGCCACAATATGAGCAAAAGTTTGTTCCAATTCTAAATGAAGCAAGTTTTATCTGAGCGAACGTGTCGAAATTGATTTGCACGGTATAAAAGGGACAATTTTGATTCGGAAGGCAAAGAACGAGATGGAGCGCCACAAAAGTTTGAAGGTGAAGAATTCACTGAATACTGGATCTGGTTATTATCTTTACGTTTCATCTTAGGCTCGTCAGTGCATAACAGTTTATGTTGAACTGTTATGCCACCAGCAGTTCAACATAAACCGCTAGGCAGACGTAAAGTTATTACTATTTGCAATACACTTGTAATTAGCATCGAAGTGCTAAGTCCTTTCTGACGTGTCGAACGAGAACAAGTTTCGACTAATACTGGCCGATTCAGATGGTCATATAGGGATTAACCTTATTTTGAAAATTATATGTCGATAACAATCAAAAGAAAAAAAGAAATAGTTTCTCTGTTGTTAAGTCTGCTACTATACAAATCGACAGTTCAAATCGAGATGAAAAGTTTTTGTTTTACGATACTAAGCAAGCTTGCTAGGAGCTGGAAAGTTTGCGTGTAAAAGAATAGAATCTTTATAAAGAGAATTTCCCATACAACTTTTAGCGAAGATTACCGGAAATTTCGGGATTCTCAAAATTGAAAAATATTTCATGGAATTTCCTGATTTCACCTGATTTCTCCAGGAATACCAGTTCTTTATAACTCTAGGTAGCACATAATAGAGTAAATGCAATGTCTGGAACGAAAGAGTGAATGAAAACTCGTTTGTTTTACCCGCTTGTGAAGAATTCTGGCAACCGTCAGAAGGCTGGCTGCATTCCGGCTGCTGTCAAAATTGTCCAGGCTAAATTGCATCATTATCTCGCCGTACGTGTCTTTGTCTTCTTCCTTCTTTTTTCCTTTTTTTTCGACTTAAAAACGAATCTTAGGACGAGGTAAATGAGATTGAAATATGGGTATGTTTGGTAGTGAGAAAACTATGTTATTGGCAATAACATTTTCCTTTATTAGTATATTTGAAGGGCAATAACTTATTGCCTTTCATATGTACTTTTTATTGAAAAAATAAAACCAAGACGCTAGAAAAGTAGAACCGATTCAAAACGGTTGTGCCAATCTTGTATGGCAAGAATCCGACAGAAACAGAACCGTTAATAACCGCTAGGCGAAATTCTCTGCCGGAAACGGTTGTTGCATTGTCGCCAGACTTTTGCCGATTCTGTCTGAATTCCGGCAAAAATGGCTGGTAGTCATAGCCAGCCGTCTGGGGGAAAATCTGCCTGCCGCGTACAAGTGGGTACGCATGATTTTCACACAGAGGTGCTCAAGATTATTAGATAAATTGAGGTTGTTCAAATTGCACTTCATGTAAAAATTCAATGCACAAATAATATTTACTGCATTTATTTTTTTTGGTGCAGAAAAGTTTCCATTAGTACCCAGCCAGTGGGATTTAGGAGCCAATTGGTCGTCGTCGTTGCTGTTGTTGTTATTTTCAGTGATGTGGGAGGTATCGTTTAGAGATGGTCGGGTCTCGGGTATTTTACCCGACCCGTACCCGTACCCGACGGGTTTTTGGTCGGGTACGGGTAAAAATTTTTATTTTCAATCGGGTAGGGGTCGGGTCGGGTAAAAAAATTTACTGCTCACTCGGGTACGGGTCAGGTACGGGTAAATTTTTTTTCTGATCGATTACCCGACCATTTGTACTTCACATTAATATGTTAACACGTTGACGAGAATTTTTTATTGCGAAACAGTTGTTCCGAAAATAAACTTAGCCTAATACCGTTTTCGTTTTTGAACCTAGACGCGGGCGAATCTGACTCCGAGTAAAACGAACAACAACTCATGAAAAAAAGAAAAAATAAACAAACTTGCATGGATGCGTGGTGCGACCCGAGAAAATTTTCAGGGCGAAACTACGCGATTGGAGTCCGATCTATAGCGACCTCAGGTTGCTAAAACAAACATATCAAACGTTATTTGGGCGACTCTGGGTCAGCTTTCGGGCTGCTCTGATCAATAAACGAAAACGGTATAAAATGTTACGGTCAGACCCTACTTTTCACGTAGGTTTTAATGGACTGCCATTTTAAAGCTATATAATGCACAATCCAGTAAAAACTATTTGATTCATATATAAAATGTACTACACTACACTCAGATACCAGGAAACTGTTATTTTAAATATTGGTTTGATGGTTTGAGATTATCATATAAATCATTAGGATTCTAATCATAAAAACATGAACATTTATTTCAGAAAATCTGCATAGAAGTTCTTCTTTTTCTTCACTTCTGGATGGTGTCACCTCACTTGAAATGACACCGATTGATGGCACAGCAAGTTGAACTATATTGCCAGTTAATTTTCGTTTCTTTTCACTGGACTACAAGTGAAAATCTCAATGCGTGACAACGTGGAGTCGCAAAAGTACGGGTGAAAATCTTTTCTCGCGAAATATTCAAATTTACACCGTGTTCACTCGTTGAGGGTTCCACCGGAGGAGGCAAAGAAGTTCAATGGCTGTAAAAACCACTGTTTCGTAAAAACCATACCTACCCAAAATTGAATACAACGGGTATTACGACACTATGGGTAAATATGCTTCTCGAAAAATTTGAGTGGATATTACTCCCTTTTGTTGATATTTGTAAATGAGTATAAAGTACCAAAGACATTGGAAATCTATTCATGCTTCACAGTGTATTTATATGTTTAAATGTAAACAAGCATTTTAATGTATTTTACTTACTAACTAGAGCCTGATACGCTATATAAAACACTTTATTTTGTCCATCCTGAATTTTGGTAAAATTTTTACTACTCATTCGGGTCGGGTACGGGTACAGGTAATTTTTAATCGGGATTTTTTATCGGGTACGGGTAATTTTTTTATTATTGATCGGGTACGGGTAATTTTTTTAATTTTTTATCGGGTACGGGTAATTTTTTTTGTTGATCACTCGGGTACGGGTCGGGTTCGGGTATAAGAATTTCTATACCCGACCATCTCTAGTATCGTTTTAGGCCTGTTTTGATATTTTATTGTCTTTGGTACTTCTCGAGGTGTTCGAATCGATGTAGTTGTAGTGAGTTTGCCTTGTTTCGCAATAATTTTAGCTGATACTTTAGTAGATGAAGGCTGTTTATGTTCAACTGTTGTATTATTAGAACGGTTTTCTTTGTTTTTGATTAAAGGTGACTATTCGGCATGTTTTATGTAAAATATACCGTAATGAACAACTGTTCACTGTTACCTGCGGTTTACAAGGATCAAATGTCACGTAAGATGAAATCGCTTCATGTAGTCGCATACGTAACGCACACATATGACATAAATCGATTATATGAATATAGATTTCAAATACCGGGAAAAATTTGGCTAAAGTTTCCTTTCGACGGAACGAATTTCGCCGTACTAAAGCAAAGTCTTGGCATTACATTCCTTTTGTGGAATATTTCGGTTTCAACAGACTTCGCAGCCGATTCTTAGCGTACGAAATCATTGCATGGGTAGTACTATGGATCCTTTTGACACTAAGAATCCTTCCAGGTCGGGGCTCAAACATACAACAACTGGCTTGTAAGACCAGCGTCCTATGCATTGACCCATCAACCCGGGGTCGCCGTATTGCGACAGGTTTATTCGAATGTAATACTCATTGATCTGCGGGAGAAGATAATACACCCAAACCTCCATTTACGTAACTTATATATGTATATATGTATTAATATACGTACGCATGTGTGCAAATATTTGTATTTCTTAATACATATAAATATTGGTGAAGTAAAAGCGATCATTTTTATGTATGGATATATATATACATATACGCAAATGAGTGAGTGTGGAAGCATACATACATACATATATAAGGTTCGTAAATGGAGGTTTGGGTGTATACACGCGCTTCTATGGCACCGTCTGCCACGTACACAGGGTTTTGTATTCAACTTCCCTTTCGCGTATAAACATGATATAAACTGAGATACAAGTCTGGTTGAATTGAGTTTCAGCTACATCTTCTACGTTTAAATGCATTGTTTTCTTTAGCAAGATTACAATTTCGAACTTTGCCGCACTTAAATTCAATACAGATTAAATTTGGCTGCGAGAATCAGGTTATTGGTATTGAATTTGCTAATTTCGAAGGACATCAGCTTCTGTCGTCTCAAGTGTAGGTAATTTTCAACTGTGTCGGGTGAGATGGAAACACGAACTGGTTTTCACACTATTTGGCTCCCGTTTCGATTTACTAATGAATTATTGTCAAGACAGAAAACACGCAAAATCTAGTGAAATTTCCATTATAGGATATTACCCACAACAAATGAACAACGAGAATGGCAAAAAAAGCATGAATGAACGATGTGTCCCTTGAACTGAGTGTTGAAGTCCCGAGGAAATGAAAATATAAAATTAGAAGATTATTTCGGAATGAAAACAGAATATTTAAATGACAGAATAAAATTTTTCTTTCTGATGAAATATGAGACGAAGATACGATGATCAAAATTGACACTACTTTGCCTTTTATTTGTTATTTATGCCTACCCGGGACAAGCTTTATTTGTGATGCAGAGACCGTAGTATTTGATGTCCGATCTTTATTGTCTCAATGATTTCAATGGAACGCCAAATACGGCTACTCCTTTCAAACGAGTGAACCTGATCCGAGTGCGAGAGTAGCAGAAAATATATTATACAGTTAATTTCTGTATTGAAACGGTCAATCATCCGACTGGATTTAAACATCATCATGGAAAGTATCATCATACACTTCCGACATTGTTAAGCAAATTGAATCAACATTACTGATTCAGTCGTCCTTGTTCAGTTTGATCGAGATTTACATATATGTTAAGTGAGGACCATCGTATCGGGTTTGCAAAAGGGTTTGTGCTATTAGAGATGGGAATTCAGATGATTGTTGTTTAAGAATGTCAGGTCTCATCTAGTGGCCCCCTCAAAAACTCGAGATAGCTTACCCAATTCCAATAAAACGCATTTATGTACCAAAACATTTAGATTTCCTTATAGCCTTTCTCCTTCTTTAAGGTGAGCACCTGCTGTAAACGAGGCTGCGTTGGGCGCTAAATAATCAGTTGCTGGCCATACAAAACGACTTACTGGTTTCCGGATCCAGGTGTCGGAAGTACCGGAAATTCTGGTAAATAGCTCCAAAAAGGATCTCACTTTATTTTCTTAGATGTGATTTAACCGACTTTCACAAACTTCAAGGGGGAAGTTCCATAGTTCCATACAACCAGTACGCTTTCACATCTCATCCAAGTCAGTCGATAAAACAAAACCACTTACGTTGGGGACAGAATAAACCAAGTACAGTATACAGTATACAGTATACAGTATACAGTATACAGTAATCCTCGCAGGAGGGAAATGGAAGCTCCTCTTCCCCTAGAAAAAGGGTGACAACGAGATTCAATACAACAAAAATTATCTAAAAACTCAGTTCAATCGGCCACGTAAAGCTTGTACGCAAATAGGCCTGAATAAAATATCTTTAAAAAAAGAAAAATAGCCCCATACAAAATTCATGAAATTCTGATTTCCGGCTCCAGAATTACAGGATGATGAATATTAAAGATTTCAATCCTCGGAAGTATAGAAAATAGTGCAAAACTTCAAAATGAAACTCACTCAGTTTTCTCAGAGATGTCAGGACGAATTTTTACAAACTTTAATGAAAGGTCTTATGGTTCCATAGGTTGCTTTTGAATTTCATTCAGATCCGACTTTTGGTTGCGGAATTACAGGATATCAGCAGTGTTACAAATTACAAGCCATCAATTAAAGTTATGATGAATTTTGATTAAAAACGTCAGTCAGCGTTAATTGTTGTATTATTTTGATGCAGAACTATTTGATAACTTGTGCTCTAGTGAAATTTTAATATGAATTTCCATAACAAATTACTAATGTCATTGCATTGAACTTGGCGTTAAGAAACATTTCGTGAAGCCGTGCATATGAATAAACTAACAAGGTTTGTTTTTACAGTTTGTTTTTCTGTTCAATGGATAAGCATAAGACAAAAATAATAATACTAGTACCGCACACTTTCACATAAATTTTGCTTCTTAAAATCGAAACAAAGATATTGCTAGCCAAGTGATCCGCAAAACATTGAGGCGACTCAGCTAATAAACTAACTATTTGTGGTTCAATTACCCTAGATGAAAAAATATGATACATTTCAAAAACAGGCACGCTATAACCATTTTACAAGTAAACAGTAAGCTGTTGCGTATTCTTATTATCGGTGAACTGAACGATGGCATGCTAGAAAAACTGATTCACTCGACAGACTAGAAGAACATACTTGTTTAGATAAGATGTAGCAACTGTTATTCATGTAACATACCCGACCTCTACCAATACTATTGTAATTCTGAACCGAAATGAATTATTGAGTTGATTCTAGCAACAGCGGCATAACCAAACTGAATGATTTGAATCATTTTATCGGTAGTTTATTTTTTTGATAGTCTTATAGAAATAAAATTTCAGTTCTCCTGAAACTAATTCAATAAATTACACTCCCAAGCATATTTGATTGTAATTCGGAGTATGGCCCGTATAGTTGATGTGATTTTGCTAGGATGGTAATAAAATAATTAATTGTGTAACCCTGATCTTGACCCGACAATGGGAGCATTACACACTCAGTTAATCATCTGTCGCTCATGTTTCTCGGTTTTGCTTCTCACCGCATACAAATGTGTTCCATCCGCCATCATCTCTAATGTTACTAATTGTATCGTTTTATTCATAACTTATTTTCAGAGCCTACAATTTCAATCATCACCCTGACATACCTTGTTCACCATCCACGCTAAGACCCTCGCAGACATACTGACAACATAACGATGGTGTGAACTCGAAAATCAAGCTGCATCTGTGAACGGATGTCGGTGGGTAGCACGGAAACAGACCCAGCATCAACCCTCGGACGAGTCGCTAGTAATAGCGGGAAACCAGTTGGCAGACGGAGGTACAACTCCTCCCGCGATTGAGCGGGTTATGACGAAACTCATTCTGTTGCATGTGCTGGGCACACTGCTAGGACCGTTGATTGTTTTGACGTTGCTACTAACGACACCGGACAGTTGCGCTGGCCAGCGTGAATCACAGCTTCGGCTAGGGAAAGCAATCAACATCTTTATCCGTTATGGCTATCTTTCGATTTCGATGAAGGTGATCTCGTACAATGACAGCGAGACGTGGCTGTTCAAGGAGCCGACGAAAAATATTTTCAAGGTCAGTTTGGTTTTGAATTCATTTTGCTGACATTTAGAGTAAAATTTTGTGATATACATATACGCTTCGACTCCTCCTAAAATTTATACCAGCAAAAGTTGAAAATGGTCTGTATTGTATTGTGCTGTGTTGTAATGTCAAGTTAGTGATGTTTACAATGTTTTAACGCTGTTGGTTATTTTGACTTTGTTTAATTATTTGTACATATTTTCACTCGGCTCAAAACACAAATTAAACAGATGTGGATTAACATTTTAGATCTAATTTGAATAAGATCATCATATTTTATTTGAAATTGTCCCCCTCTTATTATTTGCGACATATCCTTATATCAACGCATAATTTTTTAAATCAGTAAATCTTGGAGGGTGCAAAAATATAACAAAAATATTTTCGTGCATTACCTCCACAATGCACAGTGGTTCGGATTCACAATTTAAAGGGACAAACACATTTGTGTTTTTTATCTTATACTTTAGAGATATGATATAATAGCATTATCAAATGGAACAACAAGCAACGTGTGTGAACTTCACCTATCCAATTAAGTAACTGAATTAGTTTTAGCACGTTAGAAGACAAAATACATGATAGAGATTTTTTCAATGAAAAAAAAAAACAAATGTTTAAACACAATATATCCTCTACCATTTTGCCATTCTCGAAAGTAATATCTGTCAAATGTAGGAACCGAATTTGTTTTCGTTTCCCTCAATCTTAAATATTGATTGATTGTTTTTGAACTAGTTTTTCTCATAACTTCGGTTCAGAAAATGCTACCTAAATGTACCAGTCATCAAAAATAAGAGCCACCCCAATAGTATCTGCATCAAAATATGAATTATCTGTCATTGATTATGAACATCGGTGCCAATTAAAAAG
Organism: Malaya genurostris; assembly: GCF_030247185.1. Taxonomy (NCBI): domain Eukaryota; kingdom Metazoa; phylum Arthropoda; class Insecta; order Diptera; family Culicidae; genus Malaya; species Malaya genurostris. The sequence continues at coordinate 72,556,482 of NC_080570.1, read as the reverse complement.
TGTTTTGCAAATAGCATTAACTTTACGTCTGCTTAGCGTTTGCACTAAGCAGTTCAATTTGAACTGCTCTGCGCACTGACGAGTCTAAGACGAAACGTAAAGAAAAGATTACTTGTAAAAATGGACAAAGTCATTCAAAAAATCATAGTAGCGGAAGAAAAAAGTGGTAATGTTGATCTTAATTTGTTGTGCGAAAACTAACGTTTATTTAGAATGGAGCATTATACTTGGTTCAATACCAGTTTTCAAATGCCCGGAAATAACAAAAAAAGTATCCAAAACAAATGGTACTCGATCGCTAAACATTCTAGTACTCGAGAAATTAACTTTACACTGGTTTTTGTTTAGTAAAATGTTGGTCAGAAAAAAGCCTAACCTTATCCATTTTTACACATTTCTGAAGATTTTTCATGTTTAATCGTAGTTTATACTAAAAAATAGTACTAATCACTTTGAAATCTATTCAATTGATTAAACGAAAATACCGTGGTAAATCCCTACTGCCGATATGAAAATTTTCGAAAGAACCCTCCTTTTCTCGGTTCCATTTTTCATTGACAGGTGTCGCTACCGATAATTCAGTTCCGCGGCAATGTCCCAATTAACCCAACTTTTTTTCAATCTGCACCAATTCTTAACCAAACCTAACCGATTTGGGAAAATTTGGCTTCGATAAATTGAAAGCTTCGATGTGAAGACCAGTGTCCTATGTATTGAACTGTAAACCGGCTACTAACAAACATTTTAATTTTAGGAAATATTTTAATATTCTGTTAAGCTTTACAAAATAAGGAGTGTATCAAAAATAAGCTATCCACATACATTTGTGTTGTACGCATGTATTTGTGATGGTTTTTTATGCTCAGATCACAGCATGCTGTGCGTTTGGCCAGACCCTGTCAGCTTGGAGCGAAATCAATCTTCAGTTCAGCAACGCCATCGCACGGTGTCACATTCAACATATCATGTCAATTGTATGGGTGCGCAGTGCTGCTATTTTGGCGCGCACGAATTTGACGTTTCTCTTCCCTACTTCTGTGTACGAGATTCGATGCGAACTCGCCTGAGGGCGCCATGCTCGCAAAAAATGTTGTTGCCAATGATTTGTTCGGGAAATGTGAGAGCTGGATATCTTGTTAATATAATGTCTTTGGTTTGGCTGTCAGCTTTCGTTTGTTTACTTGTTTGTGCGGTTGAAATTCTGTGTTTTCAAAATGTCGCGTATTGAAAAGGAAGTGAAAATTAAGGTTCTGGACACATGGCTAAGTGAGAAGGGTATAACTATGCGAAATTGGCGAAGCGGTTTGGAATTCATCATGCCAGTGGTAAAACCATCAGTTTGGGGAACACTATTCTTTGGAAGAGGCAGAAAACCCGGTTCTCCCAACCCGAAACTGGGCCAGAAAGTGGCATCTCTAATCATGAAGAACAAATCAATGTCAATACGTGATTTGGCCAAAAAAGCAGGAACGAGTGTCGGAATCATCCAGCGTATCAAGAGGCGAAATCACCTACAAGAAGCAGAAAATCTCAAAACAAAGTGTAGAACAAAAGAAGCGAGCAGCAACAAGGGCCCAGAAATTGTATTCGCGTCTTTTGCAGTGTCCGGATGCATGCGTTTTGATGGACGATGAGACTTATGTAAAGGAGGACTCAAAAACCATTCCAGGTCCACAATACTTTGCTGTCGTCGTTGGGGAGGATGTGAGCGATGCGAACAGGTCGAAATTCGATCGAAAGGTACTGGTATAGCAAGCAATATGTTCCTGTGGTTTGAAGTCAACCATTTTTTACACTACCGGAACTATAAATGTAGAAATCTATCGATCTGAGTGTCTCCAGAAGCGATTGCTGCCTTTATATAAGAAGCATAATACACCACTGTTTTGGCCGGATTTAGCGTCAGCTCACTATGCCAAAACCACTCTCAATTAGCTTGCGGAAAAGGGTAATAAATTTCGAAAAATATCAATCCACCAAATTGCCCTCAGCTTCCACCCATCGAATGTTACTGAGCAATCGTGATGAGGGTCTTCAAGAAGACTGGTAAGGGAGCTGGGAACATGCAGGAGTAAAAAAAAAACTTGAGCTCAAGCGTCAAAAAAATGCGATGCAACACTTGTCCGGAACTTGATGAAGAGCGTTCGATCAAAAGTTCGAAAATTCGTGAAGGAATAACTTAAACTTCATCCGGTTTTCATAATGCTCAAGTTTAACCTCGTACAATAAAGGATCAATTTTTAGTTTGAATAAAATATCGTTTTACCTTTTTAATATATATATATATATATATATATATATATATATATATATATATATATATATATATATATATATATATATATATATATATATATATATATATATATATATATATATATATATATATATATATATATATATATATATATAAAATAGGTACAGAATTCGCTCAAACTTTCGAAAAATTTTCCGAGGCCCGAATGTCATATACCAATCGATTCAGCTCGACGAACTGAGCAAATGTCCGTGTGTGTGTGTCTGTATGTGAATATATTTTCAGGCTTAGATTCCGCACGGTAATAGCTGTCCAACAAGCCATAGATTGTTAAAATCCGTCCATTTTTAACTGAGATATCCAAATTTTTGTGTAAGCGACTTTTCCCCCATATTCCAGCAGTAGAAGTTCTGAGCGCTGAATGGCAAAGAAAGGCTTGGGAGCAACGTAAAACACGATTTTTTACAATTTTACGAAACAATTGTTTCTAAGTACCAAAAAGACTGTCTACAGCATCCTAATTCATGACATTTTGCCTCGGACCGATTTTAGCACGGTTCGTTTTTGGCAACATAATCGTTCGAAAATGACATATTGGAAAGATGGCAGTACTTCCGAATTCAGAACATTTTCATAATTATATTGATTTAAACTGCTTACAGCAATAAATGCTGGAAGAACATAACACCCATATACCATTCGAATCAGTTCGTCGAGATCAGTAAATGCGTATGTGACAAATAATTTCACTCAATTTTTTCGAAGATGACTCAACAGTTTTCTACAAAATCAGATTCATATGAAAAGTCGCATACTCCCAAACAAGGTTCCTGAATTATGTTTGGATCCGACTTCTGGTTCCGGAACTACAGGATGATATGTGAAACGAAATCAAAATTGTGTAACTCATTTTCCTCGTAGATGGTTGAACCGATCTAAGAATCATCTAAGATTTGCTGACTAGAATAGTCGGCAACCAAATAAACGTATTTCAGTTTTAGTGGTATTCAGTTTTCGATTCGGAAGGCACCCAACAATTTAACTCGTACTACGATTTCTCAAAGATGTCTACACTGATTTTTAAACATTTTGAAACAAATATGCTGTCTTCCGATTCTGGAATTACAGGAGGATGAATTTTTAAAATTCAAACCGATATAAAGGATGATAATCCCGGAAAACTTGAAAGTTGGACTCAAAACTATTGCAATTTATTCGTCATATGGCCATACGAATCGGTTTGGGTTATGCTGGTTCCTGAATACCGGTTCTGAAAGTACCTTAAATTAACGTAAACTCTAAAGTGGAACTTATTTCGACATATCATGGAATATTTAATCGATTGTCCCACTTTTAGATAGAGTAATGAGTGATCAAAATGTCAAAATGCAGCTTAAAACGACGGTCATTAAAATAATGTCATGAAAACTTAAACACCGAAGAATATTCATGCAAAAAGGTATCATCTCACTGCTAGGTGGATTAAGCATGTTTTTTTCATAATGTGAAAGAATAATTTGTGGATAGCTTATTTTTCGATACACTCCTTAGCTATGCTTCAGAATCCTATGAAATAACTGTTTTGTGCTTCAGAATCATCCAGTATCATCGCACAACTAGAAGGGGGAGAAGTAATATTTTATTTCATTCGCAAGGAAGATTTCAACATTTTTGACAAATTGTGACAAGTGGAAGAAAGTAATTTTTTAACAATTTTACGTGACATAATTTAAGCATGGCAGCTTGGTGTAGAAATTATTACTGTGTTTACTTGATACCAGCGTAGAAAGATTGGTTTCGAGAATAGATCACTTATGGCATGTTTCCGGACAAGTCTTAACTGGTGAACAGATCACTGGTCAAAACTAAGATAAAACTAGCTGGTCTTCGATCGTTACTAACGATTTACACGGACGCAGTATTTTTCGCTCCAGTACGATATATGCAGGAATAAGTTGGATAGGGCGATTGGCAACACGTTTGGAATAATCAAAGTAAATCGAATATTTTGAGACTAGCTTTGAGCTCAAGTAAAGATAACATATAATAATATTGATGATACAAAAAAAAATTCGATATTTAAAACACTATAGTAAATTATGAACTAAGGATGGGTATAGCTGTTCGTCAATACCTATCACGCCCTCCTGGGTTCGTTCCCCAACCCCGCTTATAGGGTCAGAAAGCGGAAGAGGCAAATGACCTTAATGTTGAAACCTCTATAATAGAAAAAAAATTAAGGGCAAATTTTCAATGAATGATGTAATTTGAAGATGTATTTTTTGCATTTATTTTTCGCGTTCATATCTAATAATTAGTTTTTGAAGACGTCTTGATCCTTTCTTTCAAGTAAATAAAGGAATTTTATGATTTTAAATTAACAACTTATTTGCGTACTTAAAAATTAAGGAATACTATTTCGATCGATAACTTTATTATTCTAAAATCCGTAGTGTATAAAATAAAAGATTTTTTTTATATATTTACTATTATACTCTACTGTTCCAGTAATAATCATCCTCTTGTTTTCTTTTGATTAGGGCTTGGATCAGCTTAATACCGAGGAGTATGAAGTGAAACCAGGCATCTTCAACGGTGACTTTCACATGGAGTTTTGCGACAATAAGCGCCAGTTGTTTCAAGCCTACTTCAGAGACTTCCAGATCGAACGACTAGACAATCCTTGGCGGGCATACACGGAAGGCTGGCACACAGAAATCGCTGCTAAGAAGTTAGGAATTCAAAGCAAATATCTGGAGCGGGACGATTACTGCTACGTGTTGGTTCGAGTTTCCCGATTCCGAGACAGTGCCAAATTTTCAAAACCCGTTCCACCTAACCAAGTGCTGGAGAACGATGTTCAGCGAAAAGTACAAAGTGTAGCTGTCGGAGATACGACCTCTGCTGTTCAGTTCATGAATAAATACGGAACTCATTACATAAATTCTTACGTGACAGGAAATTCACTCTACCAAGTATTTGTGTTCAACAAGCGAAACTACGCACACATAAAAGAAAAATTAAAATCACGAGGAGTGCTGGCACTTTCCAAAGTGGACCTGTACGACCATTTTGCTCCATGGTACGTGGAACATATGGGTAAGATACGGTGTGCAAGTGGGAACACCACAGTGGAATCTTGGGCATCCCGGAAACTTCGACTGTCTTACTATGTTTTCACCTATAGTAGTTTGCTCAAGCTGCACGGTGATGGAGCGCTGTTGCGAATATTGAGCGAATTGCTGCAGAACGAAGCTATTCTGCAGTTGGATCTGAAGTCGCTTAGTGTGATTTTCAAAGAACCGACCAAGCGGGCATGGTTTGAAGAAATATTAGATAACTATCTTAAACTGTGGGAGGTGAATATGTAAATTGATCAACAGCACAATCGTAGGATTCCTACACATCCTAAATAGCTGGCATAAAACAAGTTAGTCATAGTGGAACAACATTAACTGATAAATATGAGGAACAACTCCAAGTGAGAAACCAAAGTAAAGTTTTAGTGCGATGAGACCAACTGAGTACTGCTAGATTGTTATTAAATTAACAACGTTCTTCCATAGAGTGGTACACAAGTAGATTGGCAGGAAACACTTGCCATGATGATACTAGAAATAATACATTTTATCGTATTGCACATAAATTTTCTTCGGAAAAATCTATCTGTTTGGACGTGATCATTGAGATTCGAACAGGTTGCTAACAACTAAAATCAACGTGATTACTTTCAAAAACACGTCCGTAGTTGTCAAAATTTTAAAATGTCATCGGAATATGTCAAATACGATGTCGAATTATTGCTTTTTAGGTGTACTGTTCTTCTAAAGTCAAAAAATTGTCTGTTCTATCCTGAAAGAGTATTAGGTCTCTACGATACCATAGCCATAACAAGCGGATTGAGCCGTCAATTCCATTCAATTAAAAATTTACTCATTTTGTTCAACTTTCTTCAATTCGGTTACTAAAACACCTTTTCTGGGCCACTCTGAAGTGCACTTGTTTATAATCAAAATCCCCATTGATTTAGATGGACTATGAACGCAGTTTTTTAAACGTTCCTGGGAACAATACGATCAAAATCGTTGATTAGTTCGTGACCCCACGGCACATTCTTAGCATTCCAGCATTGTTTTTTTTTTAAATTCCGTTATGAGTCAAACAAATTTTCCTTTATGAGAAATATGTATCCGTGTTCCAGTGACTTACATGCGAACTTATCGTTAAGTGTAATGTCGAGTTTGGAACGTGAATAATTGCACGATTAGAGAATGAATGACAAGCGACTCTGCTTCCTTTAATTGACATTTTGTCACGATATCTGAACAGACACGTCTAAAGAAGGATGTTGAAACAGTACACGTGCACTCGTTTTGATACACTCGACTATCCGAACGTCACGAATCTATAATTCTAGCTCGATTGCTTTTAAACTTTTGCTGAATACCAAAGCATACTTGAAATGTCATAGTGCTGGGGAACACCGCTATCCTATAGATTATAATAGAATATGAAAAGGTCCCTGACAAGAAACCTCAGAATACGAATACATCGTATAGTTTTGGTTAAAATATTTAAGAATGAAAAAGGTTGCTCATTTGAAATAATATAACAAGATGTCGAAAATCCAATTGAATTAAAGCAGAATTTTTAGGGGTTTTACTAAAATATGTAGGGAAAATTGAATATAGGGGTATCGTCACGGTAAAATCGGCAGAACTAATAAATTGCATGAAACAGTCTCAACTAAGTATTAAATTTTCTTGGAGTGCCAAGTAACCAGAGATAGAGTATGTATGTAGTTAGTTAGACAAATCAGTAAAATGCCAGATAAATAACAAGTAAAGAAATATAAACAAACGATTTGAACTACTACACAGCTGTGATAGATTAGACAATAAATAAATAAATAACTAAATAACTAAAATATCCGGCGGCCATTTGGTGGCTTGACTATATTGAAAAAGCAATAGAATTGCTTACACATACCGTAACTAATCAAGGAAAACCATATCACGAGCTCGCTTATCGTGATTTCAAGAAGACACTTTGATCAATTTTAATTGCAACATTAGCAGCAGAAGGCACTTGTTCTTCTGATTAGGCACGAGAAGTAAATTCTATTTGAGGGCGAGCATTTAATTCGTGCAATGCGAGTAAACAATTACCGGAACCGATATCGAATCAAGGTGTAACTTAATTAGATGTTGCAAATTATAACATTTCTCAAGTACTTGTAAATATATATTCTAAAAAAAAGCAAAACGAATAAAATTAAATGACATATCGTATTGAGTTTTACATATTTTACTGTAGTTGGTTGAGTATAGCATTCAACCAAAACACTTAACCGGACCATAACGTAATAGTACCATTTTGTTTATTTCCGAAACTATATACACTCTGCATTGTTGTCTCAATATTGCAGATCTTGATGACATTCCAATATTCTAACATTCCCTTTGCAGATAGTCGATAGCGGGACTTGGTAGTATATTCATTTAAGAATAATAAAGCAAAAAGTTTCGACTGTTATCGATACGAAAAGATATAAAACCTGGATCGATTTTTCTATTATTATTATGTAAAATTGGACAATTATAGCTTTTTCCTGCTTAAAAACTACTAGATTTGATACAGCTGATTGAAGGTATGTATAACGCTCGTATCCGTACTGTATTTTACAGTATTGTAATGTATTTTAATTTGTACTGTAATGTTACACTGAAATGTACTGTATTTTTCACAATAAAAATAAATACAAAATTTTAAATCTTTAAGGGGGGAGGGGGGGGGGGGTTGTCAACTATCGTTCAACAAAATAAACTCAAACGTTTTACATAATACAAAGCATCATTCGAACAACATTTAGTAATTTTTTCGTGGAAAAATATTTAGAAATAATTAGGTGAAGAGGACGTTTTGAGAACGCTTCTTGAAAATCATGCTTTGCGGTGTCCACTGTATCTCAGCGCAGACTAATCAGAAGTTAACAAATCAAAGCAGTAGAGTTAGAGTAGATGTTTTTCTAGACCCCAACGTTTCTGTTTGGATTTTTTTTTAATTTTTGGAATTTTTGTGGTTGTTCAAAGTGGAAACTACGATTTTTCACGATTTTGTAGCTATAAAACCTCCCCAAAGTAACAAAAAACAAAAAGGAAAACGTTGGGGTGTGGTTTTTTATACGTAGTAGTGCAGTAGTTTTTGAATGACGATCGACACGGACTTTCAAAACCTGCTTACGAGAAAAACGCGCCTAAAGTTTTTTGTCTATAGAATCAATGGAAACAATTCATTACTCAAGGGAGCCCGTAGGGTATAACATTTTCAAAAAAATAATATTTCTACTTTTATAATTTGTTATAGTGAATAACTATTTATTGGAATATGAGTTAAAATTAAATTATTAAGATTTAAATTGGGTGTTCAGCCACAAGTGGTGACTTTTCAGCCCTATTATATACATGATTTGGTTATTACCATGAGGACATCATTTGCTTCCGCAAGTCTGAGATTTTTGTGTAGGGAAAATTCTAAACCTACTTGTATTGTGTAATGGGGAAACGGAACTTATATACTAACTTACTAACTAATACAGAGAGCGAATCGATTCAATTGAAGATTGCATCGATTTTTGTCGGAATTTGCTTATAATATTATGTGACATTACATCTAATGGTTCTATATTTGTGAGTCTGTGTAACTCATTTGTACTAAACCAGGGAGGACGCTTGAAAATCATTTTCAGAATTTTATTCTGAAATCCTTTGAAGCGTTTTCTTCCTGGTTCACTTCACACTAGAGTTTTGTTTTGCTGTTAGTTAAAATGACAACTTTATTTTGGTTTTATTCCGATCGAATGTGTGATTTATGCGACATGGAAATAAAATTATCTTTAACACTTAGGAAAATCGTGTGATAAGTGTTAAAATTGTTGTACCTAGTTGGAATATTTCTATAACAGGCAGGAGGATTTTGTTATCGTTAAGGAACGTAATGGAACATTTTGAAAGATCGCGGCGAACAGTCGAGTAGGTTGCAGTAGTGTTTCCAACGTATAGCAAATTTGAAATTTACACACGATTTTGAAAAATTTTGTTTGACAACACGTAGCGAATGTGAATGTAAGTACATGCAAACAACATTTTTTCATTAATCAATCGTGTTCAGAGCGCGTCACAACAATTTTGCGAAATGTTGATGATTAAACAAAAAGAAAAATGTCTCTACCAAGAAGAATTATACCCTTTTCAAAAAATGTTTGACGGATAATTCGTGCATTTTGTAGTTTTGGTAAAACTCAAAAATGACCTAAAAAGGAAAATTAGATTATGAAAACAAATCGTTTGATAATCATTTGCTTTTAACAATTTGTATTGTTAGGGCGTAGAGTCGTATTGAGCTAGTTTTACATTTGATCAGTATCTAACGAGGAAAACAGATCCAAAAAAATAATATGCGAATACAACTGTGTGATGAAAACCGCAAAAGGGGTACCGCAGAGACGGGACTCGAAACCGGGGAAATCGTTTTGCCAACTAAGCTACCCTGCATCTGAATCACACAAAAAACAACAGACTAATTGAGGGCTGAAACAACTGGCGAAGGGGTTGCAGTAGAGAAATGACTACAAATTAACGCCGTGGTGCCCGAACACAGCTGAACATGCTTGGTTCCTTTTTTTCAATCAGACTGTTTCTTCGTGTGTTTCACATGCAGGATAGTTTAATTATCAAAACAATTTATCCGGATAGAAGCTAACTACGTGTTAGAGTCCCGTCTCTGCGGTGGCTTTTTCGTGGTTTTCATTATATAGTTGTATTCGCATGTCATTTTTTCAATCTGTTTTTCTCGTAAGATGCTGATCAAATTTATTTGCTTTTGATTTTTATTCACTATTTTTATAAAAATGCGTACTGTAAAATGTACAATTTTTTTTTTCAAAGTCGATGTACTGCGTTTTCTTGATTTTTACGCCAAATGTACTGTTTTTTGTAAAAAAAAGACTTTCCCGACCGCTAAAGTCAAACAATCATTCTGAAATTTTCACAGAATAATCTAAACTTATTTTCTAAGAGATTGTCAGTTGGGTTTTTTGATATTCGTCACCGTTTCTGAGAAAATTAGATTTGAAGCGTGAAAATAGCCATTTAAAACGCCCTAAAACACACTGGCCTCAGCCCTTAATTGGTATTCTCTGATCTTGTGTCATGCAAGCTCGGAATTCCATGCTGTGTCGTTTCCCCATGAGAAATTGACAACTACCCCTGGATAAATTTTGAGTGCTTAAGATTAATTTCTAACTTATATTAGATAAACTCGATTGATAATGAGAAATAGTTTATCGCTTCAACCGAAATCGCAGAATGGTAGAGAAACTTAACGCTAAAAAAACTGCTTGCACAAAAAACTTGAACACAAGCTTGGCGAAGAGAAGCTTAATTATCGAAATCGAAAATTCATGGTTTTTTTTCTATCAGAATTATCCAAATCAGGAGCAATAACTCATATCCGAAGAAAATTTATCATGGTAGCAAAATGCGATACTTGCCGAGTATATTCCATTAGAAACACATACACACTTAAATTTTTTAGCTGATTCTTGGCAAAAAAATGCCGAGATTCGTACGGCCGAGTAATCAGCAATCATCTCGGCAAAAATTTAAATTATTAATTAAATTAAAGTCTCAGCACCTTCAAATTTGACAAACGTCAACTATTGCCGAAATTGTCAGCACCCAGTTTTCACTGAATATTTACAAAGCAATGAAATAAAAAAAAATACTGAATCATCAGTAATTAAATAGTTACCCTATTAATTTGGTTTGTGATTTCCCAACATTATACATACGCCACTTAGGATAAAAAAAATCATTTTATTTACACTTAAAGGAGGTTTACGATTTTTTTTGCCGGTAGTGCTTAAAGTCTGTATCTGAAAATAAGTAGCACAAAAAAAATAATATAAAGTTTATCGAAAGGCTCTCATTTGATACCGAATACTGCAAAAGCCATGCAAAGAGTATTAAATGCTGACAGTATATCCAATCCGATGCGGATTACTACATCCCTCCAAAATAAATAGCAGTCTCCTTCACCAAATTCCTCAGACATCACTGTTAACAGCGACTATTCCGGATGCGGACACTTTGAATCAAGGTGGAAGTATGAAAATAAAAATAAGTTTTAGTATATTGATTTTAAACTTCCAATATACTATAACTATACTATAATTACTATAATTTTTTTTCTCAGTGTACCTAAACGTGCGCCATCTACGTGTGACATATATAAACGTTCTAAAACCGACTACACGGTTAAATGAATAAACCCGTAAATGAGTATTATACTACCCATTTCGAACAAAACTGTGAACATATTTAATGGGTAACAGACTTTTATTCAAAAGTGGATACCAAGGGGCAAATCACTTTAAACTCTAGACAATCTCATACTAATAAACTCATGTCATTCCAAAACAATTTTCTCTAATCTCTTTTAATCCCAACTAGTCTAGATAAATTTGGGTAATTTAAAACTAATCCAACCTAGTTTTGCCTAATCTTGTTTGAAGTATATCTGTCATTCGAGCTCCCACGCAGAGATGCCATTTATACAGATTTATCTGTATTATACAGATTTTTACATGCGCATACAGATTTAATACAGAGTACAGATTTTATACAAATTTCTCAAATTAAATACAGATTTATACAGATACCACAAAAAGTAAGAAAGAAATAATGAAACTTTTCCGTCTGAGCGTGTTTGATTACCCATATTCAAATGAAAATTTTTTCGTGCAGCGTCATGAAACTGAATTGTCAGACTGAAAAGTTGTATGACCTGACTTGACGTTGCGTAATGGGCGTTTGAATTCCATGTTTGAATTTCAAGTCATCATTTTCAAACGAAAAAAATATATGGATTTACAATTCAATTGTGGTTGATAACAAAAACAATTAAATTTCGTCGTTGAATGTTCATGTCCGTGCGGCAAGGATTTACGATATAAAGGAATGCTCTTTGCATCTGCCATTCTATAACAATAATCTAATGGAATAACATCTTCAAACATCATTTTATTTCCGAAATTTCCTTTCTGAATACAGATAAATACAGATTTTTTATACAAAACAATACAGGTTTTCTATGAAAAATATCTGGCATCTCTGCTCCCACGTTCACAGCTTCTTATGTCAAAATAATGCTTTTCCAGATCTCGGCTAAACTTCTCTAATCCCATTCTAATCCAGCGAGATCCCTGCTAAACTTTTTTACTCTCGGTAAAACTTGTTTGAGTTCAGACAAAGTTTAGAGTGATTTGCCCCTTGGTGGATACTATCCGCATATATCAACATGTGGGTAATTTTATATTCAGATTTCAATAAAAGAATTTGAGTGAAAAAGTACTCAGTACTGGAAACTCGGTAAAGTGCAAAAAACAATAACTTAGAATATTATAATATAATGTACAACCAGTAAGTGGTTTTAAATCATTTATTAGTGTCAAATTAATGAAAGCTGCACGTTACACTGATTTTTTTGCATTTTATCTTTTAATGGACAATCTTCTCTTCTCTTTTACTAAAATATGCGATGCTGGAGCGTTATAATCCTGGATGGATTGAGAATCCGAAACCCATCTTATTAATGGAACTGCTAGCTCAGCTTCTATGCCAATATTTGGCTCCATAATTTTCATAGGTTTCATCCCCCTGCGGGTAATTTCGTCATTATGCGAAATCCTCTTTTGTAATCAGGAATAATGATCAATGTTTCAAATATGGTTTGATTCATTTTCATTTTCAATTATATTTGCTTACCATCCAAAACTTCTTTTAAAGCATGCTGATTGTGCATCAGACCTTTGACGAATACTTTTTTTAAGTCAACTTCCTGATTGAATTTCATTATTTTTACGTTTCGTCTTTGACTCATCAGTGCAGAGCAGTTCAAATTGAACTGCTTAGTGCTAAACTCGGCAGTTCAATTTGAACCGCTAAGCAGACGTAAAGTTTCTGCTACTTACAGAACACTTTTTTTTTTGCAACGAAGTGCAATGTCTTTTCTGACGTGCCGAACGAAAACGTGTTTTCGACTATTTCTGGCCGATGCAGGTATGGTCATTTAGGGGTTAGCCAAATTTTGTGCTAGGGCACATAACCGTTTTCATTATTTTTACGTTTCGTCTTTGACTCATCAGTGCAGA